>NC_141161.1:54157049-54461771 GCF_053477565.2 Lygodium microphyllum
GGTGGCAGGCTTAGTGGAGGAGGATGAAGGGGAGAAGAGAGAGGAGAGAAGAGGGGAGAGAGAGGAAGAAGAAAGAAGGAGCGGAGAAATGGAAGAGAAAGAGAGAGGGAGGAGAGGGGAGGAGGGACAGAGAGATGGTGGGGAGAGAGAGGATGGGGGGAGGAGAGAAGAAAGAAAGAAAGAAGAAAAACCGAAAGAAGAAGAGAGAGGAGAGAGGTGAGGGGGTGGGAGGGAATGGTTTGGGGAAGTTTTGATTTTTTAGTGTTTATGTGGTGTTTTTTGTGTTAGAAAAAACAAAGAATCATAAGAATAATAATCACCCCAATCTCGAATACCATCATAGGGCGAGGGTAAAAAAATTTGCCATGATAGGATCGAATGACGCACTAACATGCATCATGAGGTGAAAATTGTGTGTTCACATGAAAAAATGATAAAAAACACACACGAAAACACAATAACAAATTAAGAACTGAAATTTTGTTTGCTAGAAAAGAATGCACAAAGAAGAAAAACTATTTGGCGAAGATGCCGCATAGGCCTATCAAGTAAAAACATAGTTTCCATAAAAATAGGACTTGAAAAATGAGAAAAAAGAGAACTTGAAAATGTAATAAAAATTTAAGAATGAAAATTTGGGTGATTGGAATGGAATGTGGCAAGAAGGAAATATGTTTGGTTTGACAGACAAATAGGGCTATCAAATTGATACATGGTTCCGATGACAAACGGGGGTGCTCACGTGGAAAAAACAATAAAAATATGCACAAAAATTGAAATAAACATTAATTTGAGATAATCTATTAGGTGAAACAAGGAGCAAAAAAATGAAAAATGCCAGAGGAGCAGTGTTCGATAGGGCTATTAGGTTAGAATGCAATTCCAGTGTAAGAAAAATGTGTTCACATGGAAAAATATAAAAAATGCAAGAAATACACAATTAAAAATTAAAAACAAAAATTTAGTGGGCTTCAAGGAGGGGGAGGGAAAAGGAAAAATGTTTGGGAATCAACAACTTGAGGCTATCCAAGCAGGATCCCATTCCAATGAGAAAAGAGCATGTTCATATGGAAAAATAGCAAAAATTGCATAAAAATAAACTCACAAACATGCAAAAATAAATAATGACCAATTCATGCACCGAAAAGAGGGGCTGTAAAAAGAAAAAGTGTTTTGGAGAAAGGGAATATTAGGCCTACCAAGTCAAACTACAGTTCTGGTGCGAAAAAGATCTGTTTGCATGGAAACACATCCAATTCGTTGAAAATTCATCCATTGATGAATAACTAATTAAGTTGTTGGTGCCAAAGAATATCACCCTCAGCTCAATGACAGCTCATGTGAGAATGATAGATAAGATGCTCACCCCAGAGCTCACATCACTTAGTGAGGAATAAAGGGAACCCATATCTCAAACCCAGTTTAGAAGTAAACAAGAGGGATAGGTTCAGAGGGAGTATGCCAGTATGCACTATGGATGGTGCATCACTACATCCCAACTCAGCTGGCATAGGTACAAGAAGGAAAGCTAGGGATCCTTTTAGTGCAATACACAGAACAAAGTGATATTTCTAATGATGAATGATGACAGAGGCCCATTCTATGTGTATATAGGAAAACGAAAACATACTTGGTGCCAGTGTCGTAATATCCCTCAAACCTCACCTCTCAGTGGAGGAAAAAGAAAATTAGTCACGCTCAACCCCCCCTTCTATCTCATGCTTTGTTGAAGAATATAGGAGGGCAACCCGGTTCTTGATATCCATTCACAGAATCCTCACAACCACTTGTGTGAAGGTTGTATACCTTATGTGCAATTGACAGTGCAGCAATGCATCCCACCTTGTGCCGACATCATACATTATAAGAAGGAAGGTCAGGGAGCCTTATAGTGCCATGCATAAGAATAAATCATGCTTTGTTCATTGAGAGGCCCAACCGTGCATACAATGCTCCATTCATACATCTCACCTCTCATTTAGTTTAAAGAACAAGGACTGGTCATCACCCCACCCCCTATCTCACACTTGATTGAGAGATTTAGAAGGTAGCCCATATGCACATCCCCATCCTATTAGGATGAAAACTCACATCGTTCAAAGGGTTATCGATGAAGATAATCTTGGACTTGTTGATGATGTCATACAATTTCTGTTGATGGAAAGGCATATCGAAGGAGGTAGCCTATAGATTAGGAATTTATTTTGGAACATAGGAATACATCATCTACTGAAGGAGATAAATGCTCTATAGAGAGTCACAGGACATAACACACCAAGGAAGATGGCTTTAGAACTAGATCCTGGATGTTTGATTGCGGAATTAGGTGATTTGGACTGCGCAGTGTTACCACCTTTTCCACACAGCTAGCTTCCCATCCAATGGTATTTGCCACCTTTTCTTAGAGCAAGGCTTGTTACAACAGGGAATTTCTTAATTTTCTCCCATAACAGATTTGTTTTGTTTTGTTTTTTTCTCTCTTTTTCCCTACTTTCGAGGGTGTTTCTACCTTTTCTCAAAGAGTAGGTCAACATGGTAGGGACTAAAGTTCTTTTCTCCCATAATCAATTTTTATTTTATTTTTGTTTCTTTTTCTTCTTCGGTTCAAAGGGCTAGAACATTACTTATTAGGACCATCCATGCTACCACTACAGGATTAGACAAGAAGATAGCAGAGTAGGGGCATGAGGTGGAACATAGGAGATAGAAGGTGTTATCCACCTCAATAGTATATTAGAAGGACGACTATTAGTAACAACATCAAAGGCAAGAGTGGGTGACGTCTTAGTAGAATGAGTGTCAACTGTTGTTATTATCAAGATCCCCAAGGAGGGAAGTACTTCTTTAGGTGACAGCCATTGATTAGGAAGGGATCTTCAGAGGCATTGATAGCATGCCATTAGGATTGATTACAAGTACATAATTGTAGGAGCCCATCTAGCACTATTGGAGCTTGCATAGAAACTTGCCAAATCTCAAATCATAGGTGAGGACTAGGTTACCTATCTTGAATGGTGTATGCCTTGATATGCTATTTGAGAGCTATTGAGCCTTGATTTGGATGCAAATACTTTGTTGTTGGTTGGGATTTATGCTACCTTAGTTGACAAGTTATTTTACCTCCAATTTGGTTATGCCTATGGTCTACGGGTGCTCCCGACTACTCGAGATGATATGCTAATGTATTTGGATGATGCAACTTTGATGTTTATGCTCCCAAATGCTTCTTGAGAAAAGAGTAGAGCTCAATTCTTGGTTCACCATCATTTTCTTTGTAGCTGGCATTTCACTTGACAAGGTTTATGCCCCGTGCTACCCATTATGGGACTAATGTATGATGTGGATGCTTTTGGGTTTGGTTGCAGTATGGCAGATGTTTGGGCTTGAATTGACTTGCATTTGAGAATTTTGTGGAGCAGTTTGCATTTGGTTGGTTTATCACTTATGCAGCTTGGATGCTATTTGCACCTTAATGCCCCGATTATGGATCTTGGATTTACTTGGGTGCAGATACATGTTTGAACAATGCTTGCTCCATTGTGCTTGGGTTTAGTAGTCATGGCTTTGTTGCTTTTGTGTTGCCTAGCTTCTATGCTTGTTGGGTTGCTTTTGCTCATACAGGTTAGAGAGCAATTGCTCTTGATGTTTACCCCGCTATGCACTTTGTCTACTGTCATGTACTTTACAGAGCCACTTATTTGGATATTGTTGTACAGATGTCATAAGGAATCTTAGTGGACCTAGCCAAGGTCTGAGATGTGCTTGAGTGGCCAACACCAGTATCTGTCAAAGAGATACGTAGTTTTCTTGGATTGACAGGATGGTATAGGGTCTTCATCAAAAACTATGCTTTGATTGCAGCACCTCTGACGGATTTACTGAAGAAGCAGACTTCCATTGCATGGTCAGCTCACGAATGAAATAGCTTCGACAGATTGAAGCAAAGTATGGTATCAGCACCTATTCTAAAACTTCCAGACCTCAATAAGGAGTTCGAGGTAGTAACTGATGCTAACATTCTTGCCTTGGGGTGTGTACTTATGCAGGAAGGTCATCCAATAGCATACTCTTCAAGGAAATTGAAGAGTCATGAAAGGAATTATGCTACGCATGATCTGGAATTGCTAGCTATCATCCATGCTCTAAAGCTTTGGAGACACTACCTGTTGGGTAACAAGTTTACTCTAGTAACCGACCATAAGAGTCTCAAATGGATCTTTACCCAGAACGAGCTCATGAGGCAACGTCGGTGGATTGAAGTGTTGGAGGAATATGACTTTGAAATCAAGTACCGACCAGGGAAAGAGAATGTAGTTGCCGATGCACTTAGTCGCAAGGCATTCCTAAATTCCCTAATCTTGCAGAATCCATCAATGGCCAGATCTCCAGCTACAAAAGTATCTATGCCAAGCAACCCTATACTTGAGTTAGCTAGAGAGGAAGCATGCCATGATTTGGCCTACCAATCAATGCTAAAGGAGATCTCTATCAAGGATCAGAATCAAAAGTTGCAAGCTAAGTATTAGGAGTTTTCCATTAATGGTGGACTTGTCTACTATAGAACAAGGCTGTGTATTCCAGCAAGCAAGTCACTTAAGCAGAAGATATTGTGGGAAGCTCATGATTCTCCTTTCGCAGGACATCCTGGATATGCTAAGACTCTTAATGCAGTTAGGAAGAGCTACCATTGGGAGAGGCTCAAAGGTGATGTTCTCAAATATATCACTGAGTGTTTGTCTTGCCAACATATCAAAGCTGAACATGTCAAGATGCCAGGGAAACTGCAACTGCTTGACATCCCCCAAATGAAATGGGAATTCATCAGTATGGATTTTGTTGTAGGCCTACCCCAAGTCCAGGGAGGATACAACTCCATCATGGTTGTGGTTGACATGCTTACTAAGGTTGCACACCTTATTCCAGTAAAGACAAACTATAAAGCCTCAGACATTGCAAGATTGTTTATCAAGGAGATATTCAAGCTACATGGTTTACCCAGAAGAATCATTAGTGACCGAGATTCTCTCTTCACATTACACTTCTGGAGAGCTATCTTTGAAGCTATTGGGACTCAACTCTGTTTTAGCACCGCCTACCATCCCCAAATGGATGGCCAAACAGAGCAAGTAAATCAAGTCATTGAGGATATGCTTAGGGCATACTGCTGTCGAGAGCCGAAGAGGTGGATTCAATACTTGCCTTTTGTTGAATTTGCATACAATGCTTTTTACCAACAAAGCATTCAGATGACCCCTTTCCAAGCATTGTATGGTCATGACTGTCGAAGTCCCCTAAACTTTTCTGATCCAACCTTAAGGGTTGAAACTTCAAGACAGATGTTGGAAGACATTGATGATCAAATAAAGTCAATAAGACATGACATACAAGCAGCCAAGGATAGACAGAAGGCATACGCGGATTTGAAGCATCAAGAAAGGGTCTTCGAAGAAGGAGACATGGTCTTCATTCACGTACGCCCTAAAAAGAGTTCTCTATCCTTAGGAGATTGCAAGAAGCTAAGTCCAAGGTATTGTGGGCCATACAAAATCCTCAAATGCCTAGGACCTAATGCTTATAAACTGCAACTCCCTGAGAACCTAAAAGTTCATAATGTATTCCATATCAGCCTATTGAAAAAGTATGTACCTAATCCTAACCATGTACTTGACGATCAACAAATTGTAATGCCTAGTCAAGGAGTTCTTGAACTAAGGCCTAGCAGGATCTTAGATATTAGGGAGAGACAATTAAGATCTAGAACCTTGAGAGAATGCCTCATCCAGTGGAAAGACTATCCTGAAGAGGATGCCACTTGGGTAGATGAAGGCACACTTAGGCCCCCATCAATATCCCCGGTTTATCTCGAGATGAGGACATCTCAATTCCTCTAAGGGGGAGAGAATGTAATATATATCAAATGGAATAATGATTTTTTTTTAAATTTTCCCTCCCGATTGTCGTGCTGTAAGGGGAGGGAAATAGAATGGAGGGCTAAGCTCCTTGGTGGAGCTCGACGCCCTCCACCGCCATGCACATTGACACATAAGGAGGGGAAGGATTCCCCTCCCTCCCCTATTTTAAGAGAGGGGTTGCTGCCTCCATGAAGGGGGGAGTCGATGCTAAACACCGTCTCAATGCCAAGAGGGAGGGAGAGCTCGACGACCTCACACACACACACGGCCGCCGCCTGTAGTTGTTGCTAGGTGAGGGAGGGCAAATTGCCGCCTGAGTTCTGCCGTGGGAGAGTGAGAGAGATGGTGATTGCCGCCGTCTGTGTTTGTTGGCCACCCTCCGTTGAACTGCCGCCATGTAACGAAGCTCTTTGGAAGCTTCTCTTAGAAGCTTCTAAGGGGGCTTTCATAAGCCCCCTTCCCAAGCGACTTAAATATCACCCCCCCTTCTCCATGGATATTAGTGTTTCTTTTTTTTCTTTTCCCTTGGGCCTCCAAAAAAGTCCCCTCATATGTGCTCTATAACCCCTTTCCCCCTTTTCACCCCCCCCCCCTCCCCCGAGGTTTTTTAAAATCCTTCTAAGCCCCTTTTACACCCTTGAGTTGCCTTTCATATTTTCCCCCCTGGGTTTTAAAACCCCTAAGTCCTTTTCACCCCCGTGTCCTAAAATCCCTTCAAGATCCCCCTTCCTATACCATTCACTCCCGTGTCCAAAGATCTCCCAAGGCCCCCTTCATATGCCTTTGGAAACACACACACAACCCCCATGTTTTAAGGCCCTCATCTCATGGGTGTTGGAACCTCGTAATTTAAACCTTTCTTCCCCCGTATTTAACCCTTAAGCCCCTTTCCTTTGGGCTCGTTACTTCCCCCCCCGAGTATAAACCCCTATAGGGTTTTTTTTTCCTTGGGCTTTGTAAGCCTTTCCCTCCCAAAGAAACTAAGACCTTAAAGGTCTTATTACCCCCTCCTCCTGGATAAACCCTTAACTGTTCCTTGCCTTTCCAAAATACCCTTGGGACTTGGTTTTTCCCCTACTCGAAAAAGAAAAGAAGAGTATTGACGTGCAAGGGAGCAACGGTGGAATTCCGAAAATGAGTGTAAAGCTGCTTCCACGTTCGAAGGACTACAATTGCGATGCCTCCTAAGAAAGTCCAAGGAGTAGCTGTGGGAGGGTCATCTCCTGGTATCCATGTGGATATCTCACCCCAAACCTAGGTTTTTCCTTCTTAATTTTATATCTGTTTTAATTTAATTGTGCAAGATGAATTGTTAGGGATAAGATATATTTTGTCCTAGTTATTCACGACGAAGGAATTTAGTTTAATGGAACATGCAAAATAAATAAAGTATAAACATAGTTTTTCTTCAAATAGCATTATGCATTGAAACGAATTATGAGCAAGATTATTTACCCACTAAAGTAGTATACTTCAGTTAAGCCTAGAAGATATAAAACTGCATCTTGCACTATTAACCCCTATTCCTTTTTACAACAAATCATCATGGAAAGTGCAAATCATGAAAGGATTCTTGCGATGCTTAAACTCTAGGAAGTTATCATTGCTAACTGCATAACTTAGCAAGGGAAAGATTGCTTATTTAGCATGAGTTTGTTTGCAAAGAAAAGGGAAGATTAGTTGGATTTAACCTAACCTCAAGTCGATGAAGTATAAGATTGAAAAGTCAATTGACACGTAGATAACAAATCATATAGAAGTAATCTCGAAATTACCTTCTAGAGTTAACCAAATTAAAATGCTGCGAAATATTCGTTGGGAATGAATTAAAATTCCAAGAAACGTCTATACCTAAAATACTTGTCCACATTCCTTGAATATAGGGTCAGTAAATTGTAACCGAAAAAAAGAACTAGGGTTTGTCCCTGAGTTGCTTAAAAGGAAATAATAAAGCTAGGAAACCCTAGGTCTGACAAATGTCAGCTTAAAGAAACTGAAACAGATTGTTTCGTAACTCCATTATCGCATAGTACGATGCAGGACTTGCGCGGCAAGTACGAAGTCATATGGTCTCGTGATTGATTCACAAGAAGAAAGGTTAAATTCCCGCAACAAGGATGGTGGATCCTTATGCAAGTTATCTTGCAAGAGGATGTATACTTTGATATCCTTCTAAGTAAGGAAGGTTAAAAACCGGAAACTGAAGTATCCAATGAACTTTAGGGTTTGACCAAGTTGGGTTAATAGGGTACGCCCTAACCCAGAATATAAGGGATCTTGCCAAGTTGCAAGGCACCCCAGATCAAGAGCTGGATGCATTCAAAAGGAAAGATTCATTCCTTAGCAGTTTGCCAACAACAAAATTGATCAATGGAAATGTTTGTGCTTGCTAGAGATTTTAGAGCACTATTTGATTTATGAATTACAAATTAAATGAATATCTATACTTCAGGTTGAAGGCCTGAAGGGAGAGGCAGCTACAGTTACCCTCGACTGCCTACCTGACCCTAACCAAGGGGGTTGTTGACCGCACCGGGAACGTGGACCGAACCCGACGCGAAAGGTCTCTCTGTTGAGCGCTACTTAGAGCAGGAGGACGCTTGGGTGCCAGGAGGGGCTCTGGCCGTAAATCCCTCGCCTTTCGGGTCCTGCACAAGAGGCTAACGTGACTCGGGATTGGATCTCAAGGCCCGCATACTAGTCTACGGGCAGAAACTTGGAATAGTGATCCCTGTGGATTGCTGGATAGCCTTCGAGCGGATTATGGACAAGCCTATGGGCGGAACTCCTTGTATTTCAAAGATAAATATGATGATATGTTAATAAAGAACTTGTTTGATATTGTTTTTCTATGTCACGTGATAAGATTACGTGAAGGAACCAGTGCTTAACGGTTTAATTAAAGAAGCTGATTGTTACATGTCCAACTAATGTGTTAGATAATTACATAACTAAAACAAACCGAGGAAAGTGCGGAGGATGGGCCATGGGTTCGTCCTACGGTTGGGTGGTCCCGGTCGGTCGGGAACTTTTCTCAAATCTCGAGGACAGCGGGATGATCGTCAAAGGACACGAACAACAAAAGCATTGACCTAGAGTTATGTCTTACCCGATTTATGCTGTTTTAGAGGGAATGAAATGGGATTGTGCCTTATGGCAGAGAGGTTGAGCTTTGCATCCCTCTCGTTTCCCATTCTCCTTGAACCAAGTGTAGCGTGAATCCACTTCGGACCTGGCGTTTCTGCGTAAAGTAGTTCGCTTGGGTCCGACGCTAGTTGCTGTTAGGAAATGATCAATCAGGATAACCCTAATTCAGGTCGATCCTAAGTGGGAATGGCCAGAATACTTCCGCTACGTGGCAGACGCGGAAAGCCCTAGATCGCAAATCCCGTAACATTTCATGGGAGTGCCGGGCGGAGCTTTCTAGACATCCTTTCCGATGGACTGCTAAGACATGTCTTGGATGATACTAGTGGACACATTACATGCAGAGTTACTTCGTTAATGAAGTGGGTCCTTGATCATAGATGATCTTGATGGGGCATCCAAACTGTGAATTGACTTTCTCCTAGAGAAATTAAGCAGTGGTTCTTATGCCAGTTTTTCAAGTAGCCCTAGCCTCTGCCCATTTAGTCATGTACTCCATGGCTATGATAATGTATTGAGTGTGTGAGTATTGAGCAACTAGATTGATAGGTTCCACAAAGTCCATGCCCCACTTTTCAAAGGGTTGACGGCAGTGGGCAATCACTGGTGTGAGTTCTAATTTATTCTTTTTGATAGGCAACTTTGCCTGTTGGCACTCATTCTCATAATACTTGAACAATCAAGTAGAATACTTAAATAGCAAGGACTATCCTAACTGTGATTGAAGCACTTTAGTAGCTTTGGTGGTTGCATCAAAGTGTCTTTCAACAATGTTACTATATGCCTCCTATAACACAATCTCTATCTCATGTTCACAAATGCATCTCCTAAGAAGACCATCTAGCCCCAGAATACAATTGACTAGCAATCAATTGGTATGGTCAAGTTTTAATTAAGAGATGTGTGAGTCACACTATTTTGATTGGTTATTTTGGTAGACCTTTCTCAAGGACATGGACTAAGTCATCCCCATTGAGGCATCAAGTTAGCCGTGAAGAGTTGTGCTTCTTGATGAATGTGGAACAAGTAAGCATCCCGGAGTTAATAATCAACTCTTATGGCATGTTCGCCCCGCTGGTCACTTGTGATAAGTGATCCACAATGAAGTATTGTTTCCCCTTATACAAAACAACCAAAAAAATAGATTCTAATAATAAGAGAAGCCAATGAGTGATACATTTAGCACAGGACTTGTTCACAAGATAAAGCAATGCTTGATGGTCCACAAAGAAAGTGAAAGGTGTAGTTAGAATATAATAATCGAGAATGCCATTACATTGATCTCAATTGTAGTACATTATTTGGTCACATAGGTAGGCATGTTTTTCATCACCTTCATGGCACATGTGCATGTGCATGTATGCACACATGTGCGGGCGTGCACGCATGTGCGTGTGCATGCACGCGCGCGCGCGCGCGCACACACACACACACACACACACACACACACACACACACACACACACACACACACACACACACACACACACACACACACACACAGATTTGGAGCTTTTCACCTTGATAATCTTAGAAAATCACAGCTTAGATACTATAACTTGACACCCATCAAAGGATGATTTATACACAAAGGCACTTGTATGCCTCAAAACATTGTGGTTATACGAAGTGCCGCTTAATGTGCGAATTGCACTCCATTTTGGTGTTGCTATTTGATTGTGGGTATGGAGTCTCTTGCTTGAATACTTACACATAGGAAAAACACGCACACTAGCTTTGCTTAGCATTGCTCACTCATAAAAAAGTTAAGCTAGCATGTTGTCAATAATAGAACAATAATTTTTCATTAATAATAAGGGATGGTTGTGAGCATAAATGATTGCATCACCTTCATTTCACCATGAATGAGTTGTTGGAGTCTTTGTGATGATAATGTACACAAGGACCACTAGAAGGCCCTTTTGTTGCCATGCCTTATTTAAAAAGGACAATAGGCGTTTCAAAACTTTTTGTTTATATTCAAACCATTCTATTTACTTTAAAAAAAAATCATTGCCCTACCCCCCTCGGCCACCAAAACTAACTATTATAATAACCTCCATTTGAGTACTTGATCCCTCCCCCCCCTCCCCCCCTTTCTTGCCCCCGCCCCTTAAGAAACTATGAGGGCCTTTGGACATAGACTTCAACCAAAGCCTTGTGCATTTTTTCCCTTCTATTTTGATATCTACATTAAAAATGATGCCATGCTTCTCAAACTATTGCTCTTTGGGGCAATGCTTATTTCCAACACATTTCTCGTTCTTGGCAGGGTGCTAACCTATGGCTTTTGGGAAACACTTGTGAAGTATCATTATAGCCTTACAACTTTGGCATGCAAGAATAGAGAGTGCAACTTGACATAAGGAAAATAAGGTCTTCACTTGGGGCCTTCCTTTAGCCATGCTAATAACGTGTCTAGCAAGCAGGTAGGGCACCAAGTTTCAACTGACGTCTAAACATTTTCAAGCACATGTCTGAGTTTTGACTATCTTCCAAGGAAAAAAATGCATATGTAGGTACCTTTCATTTCTTTCCTACTTTAATGTATATCATATTTCTGTGCCCTTTGTAATTTAGAAAAAGCTTGTCTTGATTTTGACTAAAGTGGGTTCTGGTGAGAGCAGTTGATTCAATAATCAGAGCGAGCAGAAAGAAGGAAATAAATAGATCCCATCTTCAACTGCTCCCCTATCACTCTGTCTGGAAAGCTGCTGCATCGAAGCAATTTTTGGGCTGTCATAATTCCTTCTCCCTGTAGTGTTTCTCTGAGATTTCGTGGCAACGCATTCAGTGGTCTCACGAAGCATTTTGGGCTGCCATCAATCCTTCTCCCCTGCCTCTGAGATTTCATGGCAACACACACTCAGTGGTCTTCTTCTTTTTGAGTAGCGATTCGGGGGAAGGCATCAGCTCCATTCTGATTTCGTTCTCACATTGAATAACTGACTTTAGTTGCAGCCCACCTCTTCTTGGCCATGGCAGGATCTGATCAGCAGCCATCATCTAATAAGAAGAATGACAAGGTGGAGGATTGGATTGCCATGGTCACGGCCAGAGCTCCCACCAACATAGCAGTGATCAAGTATTGGGGCAAGCGCGATGAGAAGCTCATCTTGCCCATCAATTCCAGCATCAGCGTTACCCTCAACCCTGACGATCTTTCTGCCACAACGACTGTCGCTGCAAGCCCTTCCTTTACTTCGGATCGCCTGTGGCTCAATGGCAAGGTCAGTTTTTTCCCCTTTGTTTTTTCATCGAGGTTGGTGAAATTAAAGAATGATCAGATGTACAAGAGGCCGTCTGGCCAGCATGCGATCATATTGCTGGAATTAAAAGAATAACCAGATGTACAACAGGCCATCTGGCCAGCATGCGAAAGCCATAGTCATCACTCGGAAGCACAAAACCCACAAAAAAGTCGATAGTGTGGAACCAGGAAACAGAAAACTTGTTTAAGTCCTTGAACAGCGACAATATCCTGCACCATCATGCGCGTGTATACATCCAACACTTAAAATCCGTGTTTGCATATCAGGAGAAGCTCACTTGTCTCATCAATGTACTTAGTACTCAAATATCCTGGTTGTAGATGGACTTGGTGACAAATGTATCAAAGATTGAACAGCAAGAATTGTGTAAATTAGAAGAGTATTATTTCTAATTCAGATAGATGAATAGTGCATGCTTAGTGTTATGGCACAATTATCTATCTGGTCTTGTGGGTTGTTTGGTTGCAAATTTATGAGAGGTCAAACAACAAGAATGCCAATTCATTCACAAATATCCTTCTTTTCGGTTTTTCATACAGGAGGTCTCCATTGAAGGGGAGAGATACAGAAATTGCCTGAGAGAGATCAGATCTCGAGCAGGAGATGTTTTTGATGAGAAAACTGGCGTTGTTATCAAAAAGAGGGATTGGGAACACCTGAAATTGCATATTGCATCGAAAAACAATTTTCCTACAGCAGCTGGATTGGCCTCCTCAGCTGCAGGGTTCGCATGCCTCGGTAAACTTTTATTTTTAGAAATTATGTTTGGAAGTACTGCTGAATTATATACAATACTCTTTTGACTTGCATTGGTCCTTATGATAGTTCAAAGTGTCGTTTTTTATAAATTGTGAGTAGTCCCAAATGTCTGGTGCCAAAACATAGGTGGTAAGTCAAGTGTTAAAGAACTCCCCACTGTGCAACTAGTGAGTTTGGACATTGGGTGCCACAGGACATACTAAAAGATTTTTAGGTCCTAAGATAGATGATGTGAGGTGTACATCTTTGAGTTGTGGACTGTGATCAGTAAAAGTGTAATCAACAAGGTTTGCACCTTTTGGTTTTGTCAAGCCTTTAAAAAAACCTAATTTTGGACTAATGTTATCAGAGCCTTTTTTAAAATCTACTTGTGTTTCCTTTTTGTTTTAGCGTTCTGTGTGCAAATTGGATTGTTGATATGTCCTGATCAGTGTTTAGATTTAGTGCATTCCATTGAAAATTGCCAATATATTATGCCATTGCCCCTTCATGCGACAAAGAGCATGCTTTAGTTAAGATCTAAGACAACTTGTATAGTTCAGCCAGGTTGAGTTTGTTTCTTATCTTGCTTTCTGACTGCAGTTTATGCTTTGGCTCAACTAATGGGAGTTAAAGAGAGCTATGAAGGAGAGCTTTCTTCACTTGCAAGGTTTGCATATCATGAAATTTTTTGTGTATACACACTACTTTCTGGAGCAACATGTCAACCATTATAAACGTTAGATGAACATAGGTAATAGTTTTATAGTAGATATTAAAAGTTTCAGGTGTCTGCTGACAAAACATTGCTCTTCTACTTTGCACCAACTCACTCTTAATCTTCCTATAGCATGGATTTTTGTAGAAAATAACCCTTCTGGGATTTCATTCCCATTGATCAACTTGACTTGCCTACAGCTGCAACACCTTGTTGGTCATTTTGACAATTCTCTGATTGGCTTACTTGAAATGGTTTTTGAAAACTTCTTACGCTGGTATCATGCTATTAATGGAGTACAATTTCATTATGGAATGAAGATTCGAGAGTGCAATTTCATTATGGAATGAAGATTTTGTCATTTGGATGGGGAAATTAGTTATGGATTTCTGAGAGCAATATGCTTACACTTTGTACTCTGCAGGGTTGGTTCTGGTAGTGCCTGCCGCAGTCTTTATGGTGGGTTTGTCAAATGGGAAATGGGAACGGTATTTCTTCTTGTTGCCAGTTGAATAAATTATTGGCACTTAAGTTATTTTCTGCTGGTACTAACTGTCGATTTGCCTTTGAAAGTGCAGAAAAATGATGGCAAAGACAGTGTTGCCATCCAACTTGCAGGTGAAAGTCATTGGACAGATCTGGTGGTAATTATTGCTGTGGTAAGTATTGCTCTAACTTTGAATCTTTTGAGGAAATTATTACTGTCGTGAGTATTGCTCTAACTTTAAATCTTTTGAGGAAATGGATCTGTTGAGAAGCATTGTTTTGACAACACCAGGGCTCTTGATCAACAGGTAAGTTCTCGGCAAAAGGAAACCAGCAGTACAGCAGGCATGCAAGAAAGTGTCCGTACCAGCAAGCTGTTGGATCACAGGGCTAAGGTAAGCTTTTGATAAAAGTTGCTGATTACTCCTTGCTGAGAATGGAATCTGAGATGATAAGCTTCTGATATACCTATGGCAAGTTCAGGAGCTGGTTCCAAAACTCATAATAGAGATGGAAGAAGCAATCAAGGATCGTGATTTTACAACATTCTCTCGCATCTGCTGTTCAGATAGCAATCAGTTTCATGCCACGTGCTTAGACACTTATCCGCCGATATTTTACTTGAATGATACTTCTCGAAGGTAAGTCTTTTTAATTAATTCTCGTAACTGACTGCAGTTCAGTTTATGTTCATCCAAACATGAGCTTCTTGGTTGTATGTGGGTACATCTGTTTGTACTCTGGCACATGTTCATTGCTAAAGCAGGTGAGGTCTGTATGCATAGTGCCCTTAATTTGAATATTTAAAGATAACTGCATACTTACCATCTCTTAGTTGTAACAATCACTACCCAGACTTGAGCTCATGAATGAAAGTATAGATATAAAATAGGCAGTAAGTTTCTAAAAGTTAGATGGGAGTCTCATTTTGGCAGCCATATTGTTAAATGATTTGCCTTTGCACCTTTTATTGTGTGAAAAAGAAAGGGCCTTTGTGCATGAATGTATGCATATCCATGTTAGCTTGCATGGAAATCACATGCTTGTGCCTTGAAGGAGTGTTTGAGTTAATAAGTTATGTGTGGGCAGGATTATAAGCTTTGTTGATCGGTGGAACAAGGTGCAGGGCTCTCCACAGGTTCCATGCTTTAGCATACTATTCTTTTCACTTTATTGTGTTGCATGCACATTTCTAGAACTTTGTGGTAGATTTTGAGAAGGAAGTTTAAAGTCTCTGAGGTAGATAAAACTATGTCTCAACTCAGGATGATCTTGCAGGCTGCATACACATTTGATGCTGGACCTAATGCTGTTCTTTTTGCTCCAAATAAAAGCACAGCATGTCAACTTCTCAACAGGTTGCTGTTTTATTTTCCTCCACCCGAAGGAGCAGCATTGTCAAGGTAATTGATTTGCATGTGTTAAAATACCTCCAGAGAAGTAATCTACCAGGTTAGATGACATGTACTCAATGTGATGACAGCTATGTTGTGGGTGATACAAGCATAATACCAATTGAAGAGGTAGATACCTCTTTTGTTCCTCCAGAGTCCCATGGACTCAGTACAACAAGGATACCTGGCGAACTGGATTATATTTTATGCACGCGACCTGGTAGAGGACCTTATATGTTGACAGAGCACCTTCTGGATGCTAGCACAGGCCTTCCTTTATGATAAACAATTGCATCATTTGGGATCTTCATAAGTCAAATGAAAGCTTCCTTTGAGAAGGGCTCACAATATTGAGACCTCCATCAGGGTTGAGGAGGGCGGATTTTCTTGTAATTTGTAATTGCTTCTCTAATTGATTCTTATTCTTAGTCAGACACCATGTTTACTTGGATAATCAAAACAGCCATTTTGTTTGGCAACTGCTGCCAGAAAGAGATGATTTTGTAAACTGTTATGAGAGAAAAATTATCAGAAAATAGATGCTTGCATTTGATACTGTTCAGCTCTTGTATGCTACATTGCAAAGTATTAATATGCATACATTTCGAGAGTGTACAGAACTCTTTTGAGATTCAAACAATTACCTAAAAGATTCAACTCATACAGGAAGATCCATCTTACATTGTAAATCCAGACTTTGGATGGTTATGCCCATTTACAAGCTGACAGAAAACTTCTTTAGTGAAGAGTTATTCAAGTTGAGTGTTTTGCAGGTGGAGAGAGAGGTTTTAATCCAAAGCTGTGATGCTTATAATTAAAGTTTACACAACCATATGATTATAGATAAGACCCAAAATGAGTGTGAGGAAATTTCTTTAGTGAAGAGCAAGGAGTTTGGTAGGTGGAGAGAGATTTAATCCAAAGCTGTGACACTTGTAATAAAGTTTCCACAAATACATTCTTGGACGTGAATAGATTTGATAATACACCTCCAGGGAAGCCGGACGCAGTGTTCAAACTCACACCCCCCAAACTCAACCCACATCTGAACCACTATGCCATGACCCCATTGGCACAAATGATTCCTTGTTCACATGATAATAAGATAATCTAAATAAGATCCAAAATGAGGGTGAGGAAATTTCTTTAGTGAAGAGCTAAGTGTTTTGTAGGTGGTGTAGAGAGAAATTTAATCCAAAGCTGTGACACTTGTAATAAAGTTTCCACAAATAGATGATTCTTGGACATGAATAGATTTGATAATACACCTCCGAGGAAGCTGGACGTAGGGTTCGAACTCACACACCCCAAACTCAACCCACATCCGAACCGCTATGCCATGATATTGTTGGCACAAATAGATGATTCCTTGTTTGCACGAAATAATGTCATCATAAATAAGACAAAATGATTTTGATAGAAATGAAAATGATAAAAGGAAGCTCACCATTGTGTACATTCCTTGAGACCAAGCTTGGAATGCTTAGTAGAAATTACACCAAAAGAAATTTGAATATAGATGATTATGTGTGCCTAAATTCTAACAACACACTCCCTTGTTTAGCAACATACATGTCTTGGTTGTATGATCACATTGTGTGAGTGCTCATTTCTAAGCAGGCACCATAACTATGGTTGGTTGAAACCAGCCTTCCTTCTTGGGTAGGATGGTAGATGACCTGATGTAGCACTAATCATAGCAGGTAAATAAAATTTGAAATACATTCATTACCATGTTAATCTTGGATAGCTGACACTAGATTGGCTCCAAAATTGGTGCCTCTTGCGGTATTCCTTTAGCTTGTATTGCTTGAATTCATAGTAGATTGAGATATAGACTCATCTCTTTATAAATTCCAATACATTTGGCTTTCGTTGATGACATCAATATCCAATTTGCTCCTTTTTTTTGACAGAATTTGCACAAATTGAATCGAGAACGCTTGCATGTAGGTCAGCTTCAATGTGGATGTATAGTCTCTTATCACATTTGTTGTAATTGCCTCAATTCCAAGAATTGCTTTGATCTTTGGACTTTTATTTAATGGGCTCACACTTTGAGGTGGCTAAGAAATCCTCATTACAACATTAATTAGGTTTCAATTTAGCAAAACAATGTTCAATATTTTCCCCTCTTGTTTTAGAGAGAAAATCAGGTCACTTGTTGGTTTTTAAAATTGTGCTATTGTGTGAAAATGTGATTCTGCACCAACAACTATCAATGACCTTGTTTTTAGGGTTTTTTTGCTATTTACAACCCCAAAATCTATTCCAGATCAGGTTGACTTGCTGTCTCGAAGCTTTAGTAGTTGTCTCCTTGCCCACAACTGAGTTTTACATCCTCAAATCTGCCCCAAACAGCCCACAATGGGAGGAAAACAGCCCAACATGATTTATACACTTGTTATATAGCCCAAAGTTGATCCATACTTGACATTTGGTACATTTTCATGTTCATTGGGGCCTCCACATGCAAAAATGAGTTGCCTAGCCCTCATTAAAATAATGTTGAAGGCACCCAACCTCAATTTGAAATTCCTAGTCTCTTTGAGCTAGAAAGTGTTGAAACTTTTTACAAACCTTAGTCTAGGACATTAAATAATTTAAATCTTTGATCCCCATGATACCAGAAGTCATTTCCAAGGGGAAATTCAATGTCCTTGACCAAGATTTGACTTAGGAATTCCATTGGCACATGTTTATCACAACTTTTGCTAATGTTCCCCATTGCCAAATCTAGATTGTTTGTCACTTTGACACACATCTAACTTAATCTTGTGTGTGCACAAGTTAATTGTCCAAAGAGCATTAAGTTAAAAATTAACATCCTCATGATAGACCTCCCCTTATACACCTATTTCTTAACCATGCTCATGCCCTCTACAAATTGTATACTTGAAATTCCAGTTATTTAAATTAGTTATGATCATGAACCATAATCATTGTATTGCTTAACCATGCTCATGCTCTCTAGAAATTGTATACTTGAAATTCTAGTTATTTAAACTAGTTATGATCTACACACATGAACCATAACCATTGTCTGAATCATAATGGATGCATCCACATTCCAAACCTAACACCATTTGACTACCAAGGCAAAGTAATGCATAAACTGCTACATAAACAATGCCTTATAGAAATGGTGTACCACATGATACTCATGTTAAGCATATATTAATTACAAACCACATTTAACTTAGGTAGGTGTGCTTCTCTTGCATGATTTGCAAATGTACATTGCATAGCATCCATTTGTCTCATATATGCCTCACAAATGTTTATCACATCCAAATATACATTGCGTGTATTCCATATACTCCATACATGCCAATAGCCTTTCAAATGCATAGTTTCAAAGTCTAGATGAAAACCATACACATATACATATAAACTCATAGTGAGTAGTACATTGAATCATGATCTCGATGGTATAAATATTATTTGCATACAATACCTTGGATCTAAACCAAGTGCATCCAAGATCCACTACATAACTGAGCTATTCGCCACTAGGGGATTGGAGGTGTAATATCTCCCTTGAACATCATGCAAAACTCTGGACCTTGTATGCCATGTTGAACTTGAAAGATCATGATTCAAAGTCTTCTAATTGAAATACATCAAGGTAAAGTCCATCATTGAGGATGATCTACTAGGTCACCCTATCCATCCATTTGCATCCTTGCTTAGGTGAAATAATCTTGAAATTTCACTTAGTGTGGCAAATGGAAGTTTTACCTCTAACTTGGAGACTTTACCTCAACTTCACTTACCTCAAAACCTCCACTAGGTTCTAGGCCTTTGCCCCTCTAGACCACATACACTTTTGGAACTTTCACACTGCTGCTAAAAATGTTATATTGGTTGCATTTTTCTCATGACTAGCACTATATGGAGCATTTGCATGACCAACATTGATACCATGAGCCTCAAACACACTAGTGCTAGCAAATATATTACCAAACATACCACTTTGTGCCCCAAGCATCAAGCCAACATTACTATACATGGGCTTTTTCATTCCACTTGTCATACTTGATAGATTGGGCCTTGCATTCCATGCATTGCTTGTTGCATATACCATAAGGATTCAGGTCGTACATCCCCATAGATGGTCATTGACCAGCCATTGCATGGAAAATAGATCCACCTCCAAAGTATCTCGGGTGTCCACATTAGCATGCATGCCTTGTTGTCCAAAACTCATTGGATTGGCACAACCAAGTTGGCCTTGCATTTGCATAGGTTACCCTATTGGCATTGCTTTTGATCATCACCAACATTTGGTGCATCTTAAGGCTACAATGGTTCTTCTTTGGGAGTTTCTTGCTATTTGGAAGCTTTGGAGGATGATATCTTTTTCTTGCCCTTGGTGTCCTTCTTCAAGAAATTCAAGAATTACATGAATTAAGGATCCTTAGCCAATTGTGCTAAGATATTAGCTATTGTCCCAAGGCTATAGTGGCTCTTCTTTGGGAGTTTCTTGTTGTTTAGAAGCTTTGGAGGATGATATCTTCTTCTTGCCCTTGGTGTCCTTCTTCGAGGAATTCAAGAATTATGGATACTTAGCCAATTGAGCAAAGACACCACCTATTGTCCTCAATCGAGTCTTAAATTGGTCATTATAGTCTTCATCTCCTTGTTGGTCTCATCAGTGTTTTGAGGCCTCATTCGAGGGACTTGCTTCTTGATCTAAACCAACATTTTTAGCATGTTGCCCATGCTGTGTGTCCAATCCAAGGTTAGGCCCCCCAATGCTTTGCGAACCTTTAGAATGTGAAGCATCATTATGACTTGAAACCATTTCACTAGAGTATGATAACATACTTGCACTCAACTGATCACAAATTCAGCAATGTGCAACAATTCTAGCATGTAATGAGGTGCCACAGGCCCACTTACTCAAGAGAGTTGACGTGACCCTCACAATGGAACCAAGAAACTAGCCTTCCTTCCCAGATTGGGTGGTAGATGACCTCATTTAATACTAATTACAACAAGCAAATAAACTCACAAATTTGACATAAATGCAATACTAGTGTCTCTGGCACTATTTCTTTATCTTGTATTGCTTGAATTTGTAGTACAATGAGATATAGACTCATCTCTCTACAAATTCAAATACATTTGGCTTTCACTGATGACTAGCCACATCAAGATACAATTTGCCCCTTGATTTTGACACAATTTGGGCATAAATTGAATCAAGAATACTTGCATGTAGGTCAACTTCAATGTGGATGTACAATCTCTATATCAACTATTTTGTAATTGCTTCAAATCGAAAAATCGCTATGATATTTGGACTTTTTTTAAATGGGCACACACTTCAAGGTGGTTGACAACAAACCTCGGTTTGAATTTAGCAAAATAGTGCTAAATATCTTCAAATTTGCTAAGATGAGGGAGAAGGACAACAAAGGAGAGAGAAATCTTCAATATGATGCCAAAAAAGTGCTATATTAGCAATCCCCTCATGTTTTAGAGAGAGAATCACATCGTTTGCTAGTTTTTAGGATTTTGGTGTTGTCTAGAATCCTAATTTCTATAGTAGCAATTGTAAATGACCTCATTTTTAGGGTTGCTATTGACAACCCCGTAATCTATTCTAGATCAGGTTTCCCTTCTATCCTGAAGCTTCAACCAAATCTCCCTACCCACAACAGAGTTCTCCACTCTCAAAGTTGCCCAAACAACCTAGAATGGGAGAAAAACAAGTAGAATGAAAGATACACTTACTTGCATACAACCCAAAATTGCTCCAAACTTGACATTTGGCACATTTTCATATTCGCTGGGCCTCCACATGTAAAAATGAATTGTCTAGCTCTTTGGCTCTACTCTCATTAAAATAACATTCAAGGTTGTCCCTCAATTTTAAATTCCTAATCTTTTTGAACTTAAAAGGGTTGAAAAATTTCACAAACCTTAGTCTAGGACATTAAATCATTTAAATTTCTAACACCCATGATATCAAAGGTCATTTCCAAGGGGAAATTTACTATCCTTGACAAAGATCTAAATTAGGCATGTCAAGAAAAGTGATGGGAGAGTATGCACTCATACCATATCAAAGAGATAGTAGGGTTTGCGGGGAGAAACATAGAGTGTATGGAAAACACTAAGAGAATAAAAACTTAGAAGAAGGGTGAAGAATGATGAACATTGAATCATGTTGTTACATGGAGGAAAAGCTTGAAGATGACTACATTTTCTTGGCTGATTAGATGGTAGTATCTGAAGGGAATTCGCATAGTGAAGGGAGTGAAATGTAGTCCTTTGGCCAATAGGGTATTGAGGTAAATGATGAATGATGAAGGAAAATTGTAGAGGGAGCGAAACCAATCCTCACATGCCCTTGGATAGGAGAGAGAAGATCACTAGCAACGACCACCACACACCAAAGTGTGTAGGACAGCATGGCAGCCTACCTTTGTCGATTGAATCATTCGAGGACAGCCTCCAGCAACAAAACACAACATACTAGGGAAGAAAATAGCTTGTAGGAGTCGATGTGGATACTGGGATTGCTAGGCTGCCAAATGCAAATCCTAGGGGTTGAGATAGATGATGCTTGTAGTAATCCAGTGTTTGCTAGTCAATATGAAGGTGTGAACCAGCAGCATGGAAATATTTGGCCAATAAGCACAGTTTACAATGGGTGGAATAGGCCACTAGGCATTCACATTAGATAGCTGCGAATGATTGTTTTCGAATTGAGTGGTCCTCTTGATAGGGGTGTAAAGAATAGTGGAGAGGCTAAGAAATAGAGAGAAGATTGATAGAATGGAGTGATTTGATGGAAATCATCTATGAATGAATGTGTAGAATGAAGGGAGATACTGCCTTATTCATAGGCACATATAGACTTGAGTGGCATTCCAAAATATGGCCGACCAGCCCTTTTTGGGGTTGTAATAGTGAAGAATGAATTAATGAAAATAAATGTAGTTAATGAATGGATTTCTCAACACCCCCTTTTAGGCCCGAAAAGGAGCCATGAGAGAGAGAGAGAGAGAGAGAGAGAGAGAGAGAGAGAGAGAGAGAGAGAGAGAGAGAGAGAGTATTAATGTCTCTAAAAGGCCAATGTGGCCTATGAGACCAAAGCAATACATACAATGATGGTGTGTTTCTCATCTAGAGGAACGAGAAAAGATTAAAAAATGCCTATAAGACTGAAAAGTGAAATAGTATCTTATAAAACGAAAACATGTTGATGATCTAAAAGTAAAAGTAGAAAAAGGAAACTCTCCATCAATGAGATGTTTGTGCTCTAAGGAGATGTATCTCTACATAGATGAGGCATCTCGACATCTGTCTCTTATGGTGCTTAATGATGGCTTTAATTTTTTTGTGGTGTGGATGTCTAGGCCTTCGTCTAGGTGGATGTGGGCACCTAGACTAGATGAGTGCTACTGCTTTATTCAAAGGGACACCTACAAAAGACGAGGTCCAATGATGATGTACTCTTGTAGGTTGTGTGGCAGTAGTAGTGGTATGTGCCATACTCGGTCATGTAGTAGTGAAAAGTTAGTGACCACTCTTTGTCTATATGAGTTGAGCCATGGGGACCTCCTACTCCCTAGAATAGCTGCTTTGCACCTCTAGAGCTCCAAGAGGAAGAAACCCAAGCATATGTGATCCTCAAACTACATGATTGATCTCAAGGGTTCAAAAACCTCTTGAAATAGATAGTGGTATTTGCCTCATATATCATAATATACTGTGCATTGGCAAATGTAGTATTCCTTTGGCTCTAGCTCTCTGTTTCATAGTAGGAATATGCATTCCTTTTGTATGCCATCTCATTTACTTGTCTCAATCCTCAGGTGGTGGGATGAGGTGTAGTTCTGTGCGCAATCCATGAGGTAGTTGTGTATCCATGTAAATGGGTCGAGTGATGAAACCATCCTTAGATACATGAAGGAAGTGGTTTGGTGGTGTGCCACTTAGTACGTCTACTATGATCACATGGTTTAGCTCTGAGATCGGCTTAGATCAAATCGAGGCTATAGTCAAAGGTGGATAGTCAGTCTTAGCTCTAATAATCTCCTATGGGGTTGAGCCCTTTGCCTATATCATATATGAGATCATCATGACCATTGGTCTTTTTATATGCTCCCACCTATCACAATATTCCTTCTTTGGTCCATCCTCGTCTCCCAAAGGATGTCTCCTCATGTGGAAGAGACTCGGACCCCAAATAGTTACCCCATATAGGAGTGTGGGAGTGACTAGGGTGTCAAAAATCCATAGTTTGGTGCGTGGTTCATGAAAATGTATGTGAGCACATTGACTCTCAAATGCACCTAAGGCTACATGTACTTTTCCAAACAAGCCTCTGATGTCTCTCCCTAAGAGAATTGTGTTTCTTTCAATATGACCCCCAAATAAACATACTCCCTGACCATCTCCACCGACTCTCCATCCAAAGAAAATTGGTGCTCAGCTCTCGTCATCCAAGCAGTTGAAGTGTTAAATACCATAACTTTAGTTTTCCTAGGGTTCACCTTAATGTCTTTATCTTTGCAAAAAAGTGATACTACATCCAAGTGTCTATTTAGTCCCTTAGGTGAGTCAGATATAAGTACAATATCGTCTGCATAAAGAAGTAATGGTATTAGCACTCTAGCTAGGATGGCTTTGGCCCCACCAGTTATGTGCACATATTTTGTACAACCCAAATAGTGTTGGTGAAAGTGGGCAGCCTTGTTTCACTGTGTTGCCTTGCATCGTAGCCCACTCACTAAGTTCATGCTCCTATAGATCCATATATTTTGGCGAGGGTATGGCTGATCATGATAGTCCTGTAGTTTCTAGGGATAAAAGGATCACCACTCTTAAAGAGTGGAATTATAATGTTGGCTGATCAGCTCATAGGGAAGCCCTCCCATACTACTCTATTAAACATATGTGCCGGTATGAGTGCTAGTATGCTGCAAGCATGCGAGAAACGCCTTGCCACTGGCACATCCTTATCATGTGCCCTTCCATTTTTTAATCTATAAATTGCATCTCTATCCATTTTCTAGGTGAAGAAAGACCACTGTCTTGGCCTACAAGCTTGTTGGGGGTTGCATAGGGTGGGTGTCCTAGTGGCAAATCATACAACTGTCTTCCATAGTCAAGCCAAACATCTGGTGATTTAATCTCTATGGGGGGTTGTCATTCGTGAAACATCTTCCATGCACTTTTAATATCATGTCTTAAAAATAGCTGATATATCTTTGCTTCCGCTTTCTCCTAGTAGACAGGCTTCTCTTCCACACAAGCTATTTAAACTTTGAAGAATGTCCTTGCTTGATGATGTGTGTGAGTGCCTAGTTCCACTTTTCTTTGTAAGCTAGCCACAGAGAGAGAGAGAGAGAGAGAGGGAGAGAGGGAGAGAGGGAGAGAGAGAGAGAGAGAGAGAGAGAGAGAGAGAGAGAGAGAGAGAGAGAGAGAGAGAGAGAGAGAGAGAGAGAGAGAGAGAGAGAGAGGATCTACCCTGTAATCCTAGTGTTCTACTTATAAGGCGACATGTAGTGAAGAACAATATACATAATGTGCTAATAATACCTGAAACTAAACCTCAAGAGAGAAGCCACAAGCTTCGTGATTCCATGTTGGAAGGAATACAAAGGCCTAGCCACCAAGTCATGGCTAAAACATCCAAGGCCTTGAACTAGGAAGAACTTGAACTTGTATATCTTGGGTATTAATGGGCGAGATGGCATGGAGATGTTAACCACCATGTTAGCCGTTGGCTTGACATTACATTTACCCTTAGAATGGTGTATTACCTTAGTCATTGTTATTTCTTGTGTGAAGCAGCCTTTATATGTCTTATGAAGTTCTTTGCCTCATGAAGTGCAGTTTTGGGGCAGTTGCAAAAACATGACATGATGAGGCATTTTGTGTATTCTTCTTGTCTATTTGATCACTTATGATGTATATGCCTGATGTGTGATGGATTTACTTGAATATATTGAGAATCTGGCAGTTGGCACCATCATCTATAGTGTCTTTGTCTCATTTGCAGCATGCCATGTGTGTTGTACTTCTCATTTTCTAATGTGTAGTGCTGAATATAGTATGTCTATGATTCTATATGGTTAGTTCTGATTTTCCATGGTTTTGGATGCGATATCAAGTATTTACCGCATGAAGCATTCTCTATCCTATTATGTATTTTGCATATAGATAGGTCAGCAACACACCCTAAGAACATAAAGGGTTGTCGATAGGGTGTGTGAATAACTACATGATGAGTACGTATCCCTTTTGAAGCTAGAGGAATGGGATCCCCCTTTGAAGTAGAATAAACATGATCCTCCTCTGAATCCCTTTCAGAGAGAGATAGGGAATCTAGAAACTCTTAGATCATGGGCTTTGGAGTGTGAGATGATTCAAGAAATGCCATTGATGGTATTGAAGAAGGTATTTGGGGTGTAGACACGAGATAACTCTTAGAGGTGGCCTCTCAAACTTGAGTAGAAGAGGGAGTGGAGGGAGGGGTATTACACAGAAACAACTTGATGTCCGTGCCAGAGTTGGTTGTCAATGGAGCCATACAAGAGAGGAGGGGAAATGGATAGCTCTTGTGGTGCCATAGGTGGGCAACAACCTCTGTCTCTTGGTGGAGTAGATTATAGGGCCAAAGTGGTGGAAGGAGTCAAACAATCACAATCTCTTGATGGAGCATATTGACGAGGAAATGGTACTCAACGTGCACTGTCTCTTGGCAGAGTAGATTGTAGAACCGCATGTCGCGTAGAAGCCACTAGATCTGAAAATGGGTGGGGGAAACCTCCATAGTGCATTGAGGTGGCCTCCAGAAGGGCTTATTGCCTTGTGGGGTCTTAGAACCTCCTTTGCTTTGCAAGGGCTTAGTGTGGATTGTATGCATCTTGTTGCCTTGAGCATAGAAATCTAATAGCAGATATAGAGTGATGTCTATGGCCCAAAATTGTGAGATGGCACAAGGTGTGAGAAGGGGAAGATGCATATACTTCGATGGGGTAGGGAGAAGAGGTTGGTGACAATAATATTTGGTGGTAGGATTGTCTTTTGCTCATCATACCTGTGTTTTCAGCATCTACTTTTGGTGGTACCTTTCCTTTATTGCCTCTTCCACATTCTTATAATTTTTGCAGATTTTTGTAATTTCCACATTGTGTTTTTGCAATCAGCTTGTGTACATTTTGTGAGAACTTTGTTTTGTGTAGTCTGTGCTATTGGTGTGGGTGTACTCTTTCTCTCCTCCTCTTCTTTCCTTTATTGTCTATTCCTATCCTCTCCAAATGACTCCCCCCTTCTATTCTATTGATGTCAAATTACACTACCCTAATTACCTAACACGGAGTGCTATTATAAAAGAATGGTTCATGCAAACGTGGTTATGGTACGTTGTGTTTAGAGCTTGTGAGTGTCCTACTCCTTTTCCAATTGTCTTTGATGAGGACAACTATGAAGAAGCTATGCTCACATGGGATATCGATGATGTTCATGCATATTTTGCTCTTATTCACAGCATCTCTAAAGAAGTCCTTTTGTCAATCACTTTCTACATGACTTCTCGAGTGATTTGGGTGAAAAATGTTATACAAGGATTCTTCACCTATGCATGTTGTCACGCTTTGTGGACACAGCTCTAGCCAATGAAGTTCAAGTAGAAGGACACTATTTATCCTTTCTTACTTCGTGTTACACATGTACAAGATCAGCTTTGACACATGTAATCTTCTCTTCTAGAGACTCATCTTGTGGGAATTGTGCTCTACAAGGTCCCTGAAGAGTTTGATGGAGTGGCCGATGCTTTGAAGGCTTAGACATAATTGATACTTGTTAGTTTTCTATAGATGTCCTCAATGCTGCTTGAGCATGAGATATCTTTATGGTTATAGGGGAGGCTTCCATCATAGTTTGGTGTGTGGCTCCTGTGAGGCCTTAACAACTACAACAAGAGGGGTGACAAGGAGAAGAAATTCAAGGCCTAGTGTTATTAGTGTGGTAAGAAGGGACATTTGCACAAGGATTGCAAAGAATTAGTGACTTTGAGGAAGAAGAAAAAGCAGGATCCGAACTTCTTTATTGAGTTATCCTCTTCCTTAGATTGCGACTCGGATCCTTCGACTAAGGCCAAGGCCAACAGGAACATCTTCTTCAAATTGCAAGAAGGGTTTGGTAGCCCCTCCTTTTTCTTTCTAGTACAAGTGATGTGGTCATCCCTCATAACTCTCTAGTGCTAGAGAGGGAATGTGAGAGGGTGGTGAGATGGGGCTTGTGAGCCTATATAGTGATATAGGTGTATAGGTTCTAGAGAGGGACATCCCTAATTCATCAATTGAAGTCTGGCAAGCTCAAATTTTGGAGCTGGGATTGATGTCTAGGTTCATGATGGATTGTTATTTGACAGAGAGTGGGATTGGCTCCTAGTCTTAGCTCACATGAGGGGACACTTTGGCAGTTTAGATTTTGGTTCGATTGATATTGATACTTTGGTTCCTTCCAATGCACCTTGGTGGTGGGTTGATCACCCAACCATTGCTTGGGTCATGGTCCTATTTTGGTGGTCTTTGTTGTATGGACTATGATGAGTCATTATCATTGTATCATAGTATTGTATCAACACTCATGATCTAAGAGAGGGTGTTAGTAGTCTAGTTAGCTCTTGTGTGAGTTTGGATCATGTGGACATTACTAGGGTGTTTAGGCATTTTATTATGGCCTTTACGATGCTTATTTGGGCATTTATTGCTAGTCGACCAACATTAAAATTGACCAATATGAAATTCTGGCCAACTTGTTGCCATTTATGGAATATTTTTGTCCTTTATATTTTGGGCTCTCTCATCAGTTAGTTATCTATCACATATATGTTTTTTGGAGAGAGGGAGCCAATGCCATTGCATACACATCTAGTGACTCATTATTGTATGCAACATTCTCATGTTTGGTATATGGATTCGATTTCTCGAGCATTCTTCTAAGTTCTCTTATTTGCAGGGTTCTTTTGTGTTTTCTCTTTCTTTCTCTTTTGTCTTGTGTTCAACAATTTGTTTTAGCATATGTTTTTGCTTCCATTGCTGCATCAACTTTTGATAGTATCCACTCCCATCTACGTACTTGTATTTGTAGTGCATATTGTGAATGAGGCATGTACCATAGAGGTTTTGACATGTTACCCTCAAGTAATCATCTTGTATATTTGGATATAATTACTATTTGGACTTTACATATTTATTCAATCTTCCTTAGTCCAAAATACCCAAGATGTCCAAAATATCCACTCCCATCTATGTACTTGTATTATTGTAGTGCATATTGTGTATGAGTTATGTACCATACAGGTTTTGGCATGTTATCCTCACATAATAATATTGTATACTCTAATAGCATTACTATTTAGAATTTACATATTTATTAAATCATCTTTAGTCCAAAATACCCAAGATATCATTTAGTATTGTAGTTTATCATATCATATGGTATTGTACCTTTCATACCTAAAAATATGGTGAAGATCACCACCAACCACCACACTCCAGAGTGTGTAGGATAGCAGGGCAGTAGCAGAAAAGAACCTCCCAGCAACAAGAAAATGCAACATACTGGGGTTGTAGAGAGCCTATAGGAGCTGATGCGGATGTTGGAAAGATGCTAGGCTACAAAATGCAAATCTTGGGATTGAGAAATGACACTCGCAATAATCCAATGTCTCCTAGTCAACATGAAGGTGTGAGCCGTCAAGCTAGTAGCATTTGGTCAAAAAATGCAGCTTGCAACGGATGGAATAGGTCACCAGGCATCAAATAGCTTCAAAGGATCATCCATGAATTGGGTTTTCCTCTTGGTAGGGGTGTAAAGAGTAGTGGAGAGGTTGAGGAATAGAGAGAAGACTAATAGAATGGAGTGGTTTGATGGAAAAAGTTTGTGAATGAATGTGTAGAATGAAGGGAGTAAGTGCCCTATTTATAGGCATAGATAGTCTCGACGAGAGGTTCCCCAAATGTGAGTGCCCAAACCTTTTTGGGGCTTTACGAGTGAAACAAAAATGAATTAATGAAAAGAAATGCAGTTAATGAATGGGTTTCTCAACAAGGCACCCCATTGACATGACGTTTGCCAATGTCCCCCATTGCTAATGCTAGGATTGTTTGTCACCGTGACACACATCTAACTAAATCTCAGATGTGCACATCATAAGTGTCACAACTTGAGTGTCCAAATAGCATTAAATTAGAAATTTACATCCTCATGACACTGGTTGACCTACAAGAATGCCCTCATTAAATGCTACCCCGCTTGTTTATTGTTTTAGATTATTTTAGCCCATATAAAGGTTTCCTCTCCTGCATCTCATATTGTTTTATACATGCGCACCAAATCTTGCTAGAAGGGGGAGACTAGGAGCACCTTTCTAGTTGACCATAGCTTGTGCCTTTACACATGCTCTTTTGCTTTGGTATATGGATTTTGTTTCCTAGGTTCATTGTTTCTAAGTTCATGTGTTATTGTTCCTTTGTTACATTCTCTATGTTGACGATAGCTTCATCTTTTTGGTTTTATTGTTGGGCATCCTTTTTCCTCGGTGCTTGCTTGTGTCTTTCTCTTTTTTACATTTTCAGCTTGATTGTTTGAGTGACATAGATGTGTAAATTAGGTTGAAAAACCAAAAAATAGATGTGTAATTGTCTCTACAAAAGATTTCTTGAGTTTAATTGTGTTGCCAATTCCTTCAAAGCTTAGACATTGAATCCTCCGTCAATTTTCAACACATGACATTGATGATACTTGAGCACACATTTGCCTTATGATTACAAGGGAGGTTTTCATCTTGTTTTCATAAAATTCTCCTATTAAATTCCAAATACATGGCATTGATAATACTTGAGCACGCGTTTTCCTTGTGATTACAAGGGAGGCCTTCATCTTGTTTTGCTGGCCCTCATTTGAGTACCTTGGCTACTTTAAAGAGCGTGACACACAAAAGATGAAGGGTCAATGCTACCACTTTGGTAAGAAGAGGCACCTCCATAAGGATTGCAAGAAGCTAGCAATGTTGGATATAGAAGAAGAAGGAGAAGAAGAAGGGAAAGGACTCATCCAATTGTTCATTGTCCTTGAATTTTGGCTCAAATTTCCAACCATGAAGTGAAGGCTGCGAGGACCTTGGAAATGTCCTTCTAGCCCTAGTGGTGCCATCATCCCTTATTGATTGTTAAATGCTAGAGAGGGGGTGTGAGTGAGTAGTGGTGGGGCATGTGAACCTCATCCATAAGTAGGTGTGGTGGGCCCTAAGTGTGGCTCTCTATAGGCACCCATGAAGTCTAGCAAATTTAAAATCTAGAGTTGGTTTGCCACTCATGATCATGATGGGAGGTAAGATAGGGAGCAACTCTTTGCTCCTAGTTTGTTCCCATATGAGGAGACACTTTGATGCTTTGGTAGCCTCTCCTCCAATGTTGCATCATCCTCATATATGCACACCACATCCTACTGCAGGGAGGGAGATTGGGAGCACTTTGTTTGTTGTGCATAGATTGTGTCTTTGTACATGATCTTGCACTTTGGTATGTGGATTTTGATTCACGAGCTCATTAGTTCCTCGGTTTAATTCTCTATGTTTACCACAACTTCATCATTTTTGCTAAATTTCTAAGTAGGCACCATAACTATGGTTGGCCGACTTGCATTCATGGGCCTCGTTAGATGCTGGCTGACATGTTGATTTTTTTGTATTACTTCAGACTATATGAAGGCTCTCTCTCCATCTCAGATCTTCTTATACATGCACACTGCATCTTGCTGGAGAGAGGGATATTGGGACTTCGGAGCACTTTATAGGTTGCCCATAGCCGATGCCTTTGTACACAATCTTGTGCTTTGGTATATGGATAGTGTTTTCCAAGTTCATTATTTTAGAGATGATGTATTCTTGTTCCTTTGTTTAGTTCTCCGTGTTTACAACAACTCCACATTATTCTAACAATTTCCTCTGTTAAAGGACTAATTAACATTAATCACATCTTTTTCAGCTCATTAAGCATCCCCAAAACTCAAATATGAAATGCACTTGAAGTGTCCGGGTGCCCATGCAACGTAAGGGTTTGAGTGCCACCCAAGATAGTCTGGGTGTTGCCTTGGCTCATAAGTAGAGGATCTGTGTAGCCACTTAGTATTCCAAAAAATGGCTATCATTGCTCTTGCTCCACCTACTGGAAACTACTCCATCTCTTGCCACAACTTGTTGCCATGCCATCATCAATTGTTGGTGGCTACAGTTTCTACGTGGCAAACTAATCTACTGCCACCCAGCTGGTACCTTGGTGTGGCCCAGATGCCATGTCACCATTTGTTAGTCATTGGCGATGAGTTTCTTGCCGTTTGTCCTACTGTTTTCAACACTTGGCATAGTTGTGTTTGCTGCTGTTCAACCATCCTAGGTGATATTATCATTTTGGATACATGTGTTTGCTGCTATTCAACTATCCTAGGCTAATATCATCAACTGTTGGTGGCTGCATTTTTTGTACGGTAGGCTGTCCTGCTACCACTCAGCTACCACTTTGCTATTGCCCAATTGCCATCACTAGAAAATGATAAATTCTATGATCAATCCTAAAAGTTGTTTCAATCTCATCACCCTCCCTCTCATACAAATCTGATGGTAGCCATAGCATAGAATGATCTTAGTGAAAAAGCATGCCCTTTTCAACTCATCCAGTAAGTCATCAATCCACGGGATGGGATAGCGATTCTTCACTGTGATTTTGTTCAAGTCTTTGTAGTCAAGGCATATGCGAAAAGTGCCATCTTTCTTTTTGACTAACAAGAAAAGGGATGCATAAGGGGAAGAAGGTTCAATGAAACCTATCTCAAGAAACTCCTTGAATTTCTTTGCAACCTCTTCACATTCACACTTGGAGAGTCTATAAGGTGGCTTGTTGTCACTGGCTTGGAATGAGGCTCTACATCAAGTGGGTGGTCCACTTGCCTCTTAGGAGGAAGGGCTATAGGCATTTGAAATAAATCATTGTACTCCTCAAGTAAATCCTGCAAGGCTAAATCCTTAGATAATTTGGAGGACTAATCTGAATTTTTCTTATTCAATTGCAAGACAAAGATCTGTGAGCATTTCTTAAACTCCTATTTGAGTTGCTTTGTTGTAATGAACTGAAAATCAGCATTAACTTGGATTCTCTCTAAGCAGATGAGTTTTCCATGTATCATAAACTCCAAGAGAAGTCCATAACAATTTCCCCAATTGTTTCAACCAATCACAACCCAAGACAACATCAATAGGGCCCATATCTAAGGCAATTAGGTCAACCAATGCCACATAACTTTCAGCCAAGCATAGGGGGACTGTGGCATATACATGTGTGCAAATTTCTTTCTCTCCATTTGCTACTTGAACTTTTAGGTGATGTTGTAATTCCATAGGGGTGCATTTCAACTGGTTAGTTTTTGATTAATTAACAAAATTGTGAGTACTACCACTATCCACAAGGATGAAGACAGACTTCCCTTGGATACTTCCTTGAATGCACAGGGTGCTGGGGCTCCAAGAACTCGTCCAAGCATCCAAGGATATGGAGCAAAGGGAGGTGGTTGTCAGGTGGGATGTCAAATCAAGTGCCTGGGATGTACAACTACCTAGGTCAAAGGGGAATCCATCCTTCGGGTCATAGAACTGCTTGTGATCCACATCCTTGATATGCTCATCATTGTCTACAAGTCATCCTCATCATTGTGCCAATCTTCCATTACGTACATGCTACTAACCTTGACCTTGGCTATCTTGTAAGGGCACTTGGAGTCATGGTTGGTAGTGCACTTATCCCTACATTTAAATCATGGGCCTTTTTCATTTCATTCCTTTACAATATCCGGTGAAATGAACCATTGGCCATTGGAGGGTGATGTAGTGGACTTTCTATTTTCAGCGTACTTGCACCATTAGAGCCAAATGCTATTCCAAAAGTGACTTGCTTTCTTTTGGCATGACAGGGGAGATAAGTGGGATTTTGAGGTTATTATTAGACATGGAATTTCCTCTAAAACCACCTCCATATGAGGTTGATCTTAAAGGGCTATAGGGCTATCCATACTCTACTGAAAATATTTATTCTTATGATACTTCCTTATATATCTTTTAGGCAATTCGATTGCATCACATAGTGTGGTAGGATTTTGAGCCATGATCCCCTGATAGGCTCGGTTCTAACTCATAGATGTAATTATGCAATTTGGCATCATCACTAATACTCTCCACATACATGGTCAAGTTCATAAACTAATATGTGTACCCTCACACAATGAGATTACGTTTGTCAAGAGTGTACCATCGTTCTACCAACCGCTCTTTTTCCACAATGGATACAAATACTTGAACCATATGCATTGTAAAGTCTTCCCAATCAATGAATGGATGATTCTCTTGATTGATATAGCACCACCATGTGTGGGAAAATCCTTCCAAGTGGAGAGAAGCAAAGATAATTTTTTGATCTTAATGTGGGGAGGACAGATATTAAAGTAGGACTCTAACTTGGATGTCCATTCCTCCAAGTATGATGGTGAGGGAGATTGCCCATTGTACTTAGTGAGAAGAATCTTGTCATGAGATCATGAGAGCCTTGCTGCCCATGAAACCCTTATTGTCTATACATCCCATGATGTCCATACATATCTTGCTACCCATATATACCATGTTGTGTATTTATCCAATGTCCCCATTAATGCTATGCTGTCCATGATTGCCATGCTCGCCATTAGTACTATATTGTCCATGATGGGACTGATTCATATAAGTTCCATTGGGACTTTGAGGGAGAGTGGGGGAGTTTCTACCAATGGTGGGAGAGGGCCTCAGTGGAGGGTTGGCTACATGGTTGATGTGGGAGCTCAATAGAGGCCCGCCAATCATGAGCATAAGAGGATTCACTAACCTCGTAGGTAGAAGGGGGAATATCCTTGGATCCTATATATGAAGGGAAACAAGACAACAATCGATGGGATAATGATTATCATAGATATGACCCCTTCTACAAAACTTTTTATCATCAACCCTCGAATGTACAAAAAGTAAATGCAGTCAATAATCAAGTTCATGAAGGTGGAAACTATGATGAGTGAAGATCAACCCATGACATCCAAAACAAAGAGCATGTTTTAAATAGTCAACCCTCATCTTATGGTTTTGGGTCACCTACTTTTAGGAAAAACTCATGGAACAAAGATTCATGGAGGCAATATTCTTATGGGAAACCATCTTACAATGAAAATAATATAAGAAAGATATCAATATCACTAATTTCAAAGGGGATATCACTTCACCTTGGAATGGGAGGAGTGGATTAATAACCTTGAATTATACTTCACCCTTTATCTTAGAACTGAAGAGGCCAAGATTTATTTTGCACCTCTTCATTTTGAAGATTACACCCATACTTGGTGGCGTTACATGCACAAGATTGGGCAAAACTTACTCACTTGGGAGGAGTTCAAGCAAGCAATGATTGATGTCTTTGTTTCTCCTTTGGAAAAAGAAAGGCACCAAAGAAGATGGTATGCATGTGCTCAGAGAGGAATATCAATTTAGAGAATATTCCAACACCTACCTGAGTCTCTCCATGTATGTTGAAGGCATTTTAGATTTTGCTAAGCTGAATAAATACGTTTTTGGTCTTGACCTTGCCCTATCATCGAAGGTAGAAGCTTAACAACCAAAAACAGTAAATGAGGCCATACAATTGGTTGAAAAATACTCCTTGAAGTACAAAAGAGATGCACAAAATTTCTAGCAAAGGAGTATGGTAAATTATATTTCCAATCAACCTACAAAATATGGGCAAGTTTTCAACCAATCAAGAGACGCTTTTAAGCAAAAAAACAAGGATTATAATAGTCAAAATAGTTATAATGCCAAATTTTTCCATTGTTTATGCCTCTAAACAGGGTGGAAATTATGCACATAAACAAGTGAAAGTTTCAAAAATGTGGCTGAGGCAATATGCACCTTTTCAAGAACTGAAAATGCTCCTAAACTGTCACAAAACAGTTCCAGCAACAATAAATGCATGCAAAAGGATTATGCTTCAAATGTGGGGAGAAGTGGTCACAAGATCATAAACTGAAGTGTAAAGCTAAGAACTCAGAAATCAATATGGTGATGATTCAAGATGTGGAAGTTGAAGATGAAGAAGATCAAGAGGGAAATTTAATGCATGTTGATGCATACCTAATGGTTGAAGAGATTCATGATTGAAGAAGAGGATGCCACTAATGAAGGATTCTATGGTCCCATGTATGGATTTCCATTTGATCCGGGTGGCACTCATGATTCTCATACCTCCTTGTGTACTATTTCACATGATGCATGGACCAGTTGGAAAGAAAAAGGTACATCTAGACTCAAAGGTTTCATTAATGGCAAGGTTGCACATATTTTTGTGGATATGGGCAGCACTCATAGCTTCGTCAACACTAAATCTTTGAACGGTCTGAAGTTAATACCCATTGATATGGATTCTTCCTTGTGGATACAAGTTGCCAATGGTGTATATGAGTCTAGTAAAGAAGTGTATCCATGTACTTCCATTGAGCTATGGTCCTCTTACCAATACAAGTGGACTTGATCACTTTAGATATGGGGCCTACTTACCTTGTTATTGGATGTAATTGGTTGAAGACACTTGGAAAATCCACTTTAGACTTGGAGAAAATGCTAATGGAATTTAATTGGCAAGGACAACACATAGAATTGAAAGGGTGCATAGACCACAAACATATAGAACTCATCTCCATGAAGAAACTGTGAAAAGAAATCAATGCGAAGTCATGCATCTTCACTCTTTTGCTTGTGAAAGTAGATGAAGATTAATCATCCAATCAACTATCTTCTTCCACGATACCATATTAGAGAATTTGGGAATCTCTCAAGTTCCACTTTCAAATAAGGAGTAAAGATTTGACCAAATGGCTAAATCTTAACCCCATATTTGAGAGTGGGATGACTTGGAGGGATTTCTTATATAGTATCTAGGAAAAAATTCATCTTAAAGTAAGGGGATAAGATTTGACTATGTGTCCAAATATTAATCACATTAGGAATTCCAAAACTTAATGAAAATTTTCAAATTCATAAATATGTGGTTTCACAAAGAATAAGGATCCAAGATTGGAAGAGCTATTGGAGGAATACAAGGATTTATTTCAACCACCATCATCTTTACATCCAAAGTGAGGGGTTGACCATCCTATTGATTTGTTGCCCAACACAAAGCCCATCAACAAACCTCCCTATCACTTGTCCAAGTTTGAAAGGAAAGAAGTTGAGTGATAAGTCAGAATTGCTGCAAATGGGTTTAATTCAACAAGGTCAATCACCATTTGCCTCTCTTGTGCTCTTAGTCAAGAAGAAGGATGGATAATTTTGCATGTGTATTGATTATTGGGATTTGAACAAGTCAACAGTCAAGAATAGGTATCCTATTCTCTGAATTAATGATCTTTTGGATGAGCTTAAAGATGCAAAGGTCTTCACCAAAATAGATATTCAATCAGGATATCATTAAATTTGAATGAAGGAAGGAGATGAGTTCAAAACAAACTTTAGGATTGAAAGAGGGTTATACCACTTTTTGGTTATGCCATTTGGACTTTCCAATGCATCCGCTACTTTTCAAGCCCTCATGAATAAAACATTACAGCCCTTCTTGTTTAAAACAATCCTTGTTTTCTTTCATGATATCCTTATCTATAGCAAATCCAAGGATGAGTATTTGAAGCATATATGAGAGGTCTTTGACACATTACAAAGACACACACTCTTTGCCAAGATGATGAAGTCTTCTTTCATGGAAGATGACATTGAATACTTACATCATGTTGTGGGAGAGCAAGGCATTAGAGTGGATCCCAACAAGGTAAAATGTGTTAACTACTCCTACGAATGCAACCTCTTTGAGAGGATTCCTTGGGTTATCATCCTTCTATAGGAGGTTCATCAAGAATTATGCTCATGTGGCAGCTCCATTGAAGGATAGACTAAAAAATGAGGCTTTCTTTTGGGACTCCATCGCTATCTTAATTTTAGCACCTATCCTTGTATGCCCAATTTTCTCAAAGGAGTTTATCGTATGTGCGGATGCTAGTGGAAGAGGAATTAGGGCTATTTTCTGTCAAGACCATGGAGTCATAGTTCATAAAAGTCGAAAGCTTGATGATAAGGAGCATCAACTACACGTTTATGAGCAAGAGATGTTGACGATATTACATGTTATTAAAAAGTGGCATCATTACATCTATGGCAGTCATTTCAAAGTCAAAAGCAATTATCGTATGTTGAAATACTTCCTTTCACAACCAAATTTGTGTTGAGATATCGAGCTCCACTCGTGATACGCCAGGGTGACCGTTGTGTATTTATGTCACCGACGTGTCGGTTGCAGATGCGGTTGGTACACCGCCCATGAATAATAGCTACATGATAGCTATCCTTATCTATTCTAGTTCGTGGCTCAGTTAGTATGCCACCTTAGTTAGTTGAGTTTGGTTTGAGACCCATATAGAGGGTTCTTCTATTTCTTTGTACTTGAGTTCTTTTGGCTTACACAACTAAGAAGAGGAAAACTGTTTTCAGCCTCCACCCTTGTGTGTCTTCCCCCATTGTGCAAGCAAGAAAGCTTCAAGCGAGACTCCTTCCTTCTCTCCCACAATCTTGACATGGTATCAGAGCCTTGTTCGTGGTAAGGAGCTCAAGAAAGCAAGCCAAGCTCGCGGTGTTCTGGTAAGAGGAGCAGTGTTGCTTTCATTTTCTGTTTTGGGAGCAGATCTCTGCAGGTAGCACAGCCGGAAATTGCAAGAGTGCATTGTCTCAGGTTGAGACGCCCTTCGCGGTGAAGCAAGAGGGCAGTATATGCTGCGGGGAAGAGCTTTAGCTCTTGGCGACCTTGTTTTTTTTGTTTGAGGCCATTTCGGGGCCTGTTTTGGAGGCGGAAGTTCTCTGCACGCACTCAGAAAAAGGCCCAGTTTTATGCTGTGCAACCACTGTTCTACAGGTCAGTGAAAAGTTACTGTAGAAATCGCATCGTATGCTTGTGCGCAGAGACATTGGGAGTTACAGAATCATCCCTGTTGCTTGTTGATGCAAAATCGTCACTAGGAAGTGACTGTGTGGTTAAATACCACTTTCGCCAGTTTTGCAGATTTGCCCTTGTGAGGGTGAAGCTGAGTTTTTGCAGTGACAGAATTTTTCGCAGTGTTCTGTAATGGCGTCTGATTCTCTCTCACAGATTGTCACTGAAAAGCTTGACAAGAACAACTTCCAGGCATGGAAGTTTAGAATGACGAATTTCCTTATGGGAAAAGGATATTGGGAATTTGTTGCAGGAAATGAAGAAGAACCAGTTCTTCCTGATGTTCCCAATCAACAGCAAATGCAGGCATTCAAAGCATGGCATGAGAGAGCCAGGAAAGTTATGTATTGGCTGTCTATCAGTATTTCAGACTCTATGATTGTGCATATTCAGGATGCAAGTACGCCAAAGGAGGCATGGGATACTTTGTCAAAAATGTATAGCACAAATACTCAAGCCAGGAAAATGCAGCTCAAGCAAGAGTTGCATAATGTGCAAAGAGAAAATATGAGTATCAATGACTACCACATGAAGGTGAAGAAGATTGCAGATGCACTTGCTTCCATTGGGTCGCCAGTGGAAGATGATGATTTAGTTTCTGTGACCTTGAATGGTCTAGGAAAGGATTATGCGCAGTTTCGGACATCCATTTCCGTCCGTGAAAGATTTCCTGATTTTGAGGAGTTGATTGCTCTTCTAATTTCTGAGGAGCAGAGAAATGGTGGTGCATCTTCTTCAGGAGGAACTTCAAAAGAAGCTGTCTTCTACTCAAATGCTGGAAGAGGTAGAGGCAGAGGTAGAGGAGGCCGATTTGGAGGCCGTGGTAGAAATCAGAATATGCAGCAAACTCAAGAAAACCAGTCCTATGGAGGAGGACGTGGTAACTCTAGAGGCAGGGGGAGCCAAAGAGGTCGTGGTGGATGGCAAAGAGGCCAAAATGCAAACAGTAATGTTGAATGCTACTACTGTGGTAAAATGGGTCATATGGCTAAAGACTGCTATAAAAAGCAGAATGACATCATGAATGGAAAACTGCAACAAGGGAATTATGCATCTTCTAGCAGACAGGGTGATGACAGAAATGAGCATTTGTTCATGGTGCATCACATGAACAATTCTATGACAAGTGCAGAAGAAAGCAATGATGTATGGTATGTTGACTCAGGTGCATCAAACCACATGACAGGTCATGCAGAATGGATGGAGGATGCAAGGAAAATGGAAAAACCAGGATTTGTGGAGACTGGTGATGATACTGCACATCCTATTGTGCAGATTGGAAAAATTCCCTTGTCTATGCAGGATGGGAAAAAGAAATACCTGTCTGATGTATTTCATGTCCCGAATATCACCAAGAATCTGGTTTCTGTTGGTCAAATGGTTGAGCAGGGCTTGCAGGTCAGATTTAATCCTCATGGATGCTTTGTTGAGGATATGAAAAATAAAGGTCGCTTGATAGCAAAAGGAAAGAAGAAGGACAGAATGTTTACATTGGATGCAGACATGCCTGAATTGAGTGCAGCAATGTTTGCACATGGGACCGGTGTAGTTGCAGATATTGATATCTGGCATAAACGCATTGGTCATGTTAATATACAGCGACTTAAATCAATGCAGGCCCAAAACATTGTTGCAGGATTGCCTAAGTTCAAGGTTGCAGAAATGCATAAGGTATGTGAAGCCTGTCAGTTTGGAAAACAGGCAAGGAAACCATTTCCTAGACATGTTCAAGAGAGTAAGAAGCCATTGGAATTAATCCACTCTGATGTGTGGACAACTAAAGCTGCATCTCTTGGAGGTTGTCATTATTTTGTCAGTTTTATTGATGACTATAGCAGAAAAGTTTGGGTGTATTTTATGAAGAAGAAAAGTGAAGTGTTTGGGCATTTCAAAACTCTTAAAGCTATGGTTGAAAAAGAAACAGGTCTGCAAATAAAATGCCTAAGGTCAGATGGAGGGGGAGAGTACCTCTCAAATGAGTTTGCAAGGTTCTTGCAGGAGCATGGCATAAAGCAGCAATATTCATGCAGTCATACCCCACAGCAAAATGGAATTGCAGAAAGAAAAAACAGACATATTGGAGAGGTGTCTCGTGCCATGCTCAATGAAAAAGACCTGCCAGATTTTTATTGGGCTGAAGCAGTTGCTACAGCAGTCTACATAATGAACAGGACTCCCACTGCAGCAATACATGGAATGACTCCAGAGGAGAGGTATACTGGTAGGAAACCAGATATTTCTCATTTGAAAATTTTTGGTTGCATTGCCTATGTACATGTGCCAGATGAGCTGAGATCTAAGTTGGATCCAAAAGCTGAGAAGTGCATCTTTATTGGTTACTCTCTGCAGCAAAAAGGGTATAGATGCTATAACCCTTCTACTCGTAAGTTTACAATGAGCAGAGATGTTGTTTTTGATGAGATGAGTAGCTGGTATAAACCAGTAAATGTGATTGATGATGTAGATGCACAAAATGGTAATGCTGCACAGAATTCACAGCAGCAGTCACAAAATATTAGTGGACCTGGAGCATCCTCTAGCAGTGGTTCACATTCTTCGCCATGGACAGGCAGATTGAGATCAGGAGAATCTTCTCAAAGCAATGCAGATAGTGGTATGCAGGTATCACGAAAAGGAAAAGAGAAGGTTGATCAGCCCATGTTTGATGTGAATGCAGGTCACTCTTATGTGGATGGTGAATCCAGTGGCTCAGAACAGAGCATTGATGATGAGTTGGGTATTCCTTCTATTGTTACGCCTGGAGTAAGGAAGACCAGGGATGTTTTGAGGGCACCTAGGAGTGAACCCACTTTGCGCAGGTCTACCAGAGTTAGGTATCCTGTGGATAGGCTGAAATATGATGGATTTACAGCCATTCACTATGCATATATGGTCAAGGTGATACATGAACCAGAACCCACTTCTTTTGAGCAAGCCATGGGAAAAGAAAAATGGAAGAAAGCCATGGATGAAGAAATGGATGCCTTGGAAGCAAATGCTACATGGGAATTGGTACCTTTGCCTAAAGGTAAGAATGCAATTGGCTGTAAGTGGGTTTATAAGGTGAAGCACAATGCAGATGGTTCTGTGAACAGATACAAGGCAAGATTAGTAGTCAAGGGGTATGCACAAACATATGGCATTGACTATGAAGAAACATTCAGTCCGGTTGCAAGGATGGCAACCGTAAGAGCAGTCATTGCTATGGCTGCATCAAAGGGATGGTCTTTACATCAAATGGATGTAAAGAATGCCTTCTTGCATGGTGATTTGCAAGAAGAGGTCTATATGGAGCAGCCACCAGGTTATGTGCATGCTGTTCATCCTGAGTTTGTTTGCAGGTTGAAGAAAGCCTTGTATGGCTTGAAGCAAGCACCTAGAGCATGGTCTGACAAGATAGGACAGTATCTTGTCACTATTGGCTTTCAGATTTCCAAGGCAGATTTCTCACTTTATGTGAGAAAAACAGAGAAAGGTATTATGTTACTTGTCATTTATGTTGATGATTTGATTATGACAGGTGACAGTGATGAAGATATCCTTCATGTGAAAATGCTATTGAAGCAGAAGTTTGAGATGAAGGATTTGGGAGAGCTGCGTTATTTCTTGGGCATTGAGGTGATTAGATCACCAAGTGGGATACAGCTCTTGCAGAGGCAATATGGATTGGACATGCTGTCCAAATATGGGATGACAGGCTGTAAGCCTATTTCAGTTCCTTTGGAGCAGAATGTGAAGCTGAGCGCAGATGCAGGTGAGCTTCTGGAAGACCCTACTATGTATAGACGCATAGTAGGAAGCTTGATTTATATGACTATTACCAGGCCAGATTTGAGCTATGCTGTTGGATTGGTAAGTCAGTTTATGCAAGCTCCAAGGAAACCACATTTGGATGCGGCTAGACGCATACTCAGGTATGTGAAGTCCACATTGCAGTATGGACTATTTTATGAGACTGGGGTTCAGATACAGCTGCATGGATACACTGATGCTGATTGGGCTGGTAGTATTTCTGATAGACGATCTACCAGTGGATATGTGTTCTCTTTTGGGAGTGCTGCAGTCACTTGGAGCAGCAAGAAACAGCCTACAGTTGCCTTGTCGAGCACAGAGGCCGAGTACAGAGGTGCAGCAATGGCTGCATGTGAGGTAGCTTGGTTGCATAAGCTACTTTATGATATGCATCAGTCTACAGATGGGCCAGTTGTCATTTATTGTGACAACATGAGTAGTATACACTTGGCAAATAACCCAGTCTATCATGCTAGAACAAAGCACATTGAGGTGCATTATCACTATGTGCGAGAGAGGGTTTTACTAGGTCTTATTGATCTAGTTTATGTCAGCACAGAGGATCAGGTAGCTGACATATTCACGAAGGCATTGGGCGCAGAGAATCTGCGCAAGTTCAGAGACCTGCTTGGTGTGCAGGAATTGGGATTGAGCTCGAGGGGGAGTGTTGAGATATCGAGCTCCACTCGTGATACGCCAGGGTGACCGTTGTGTATTTATGTCACCGACGTGTCGGTTGCAGATGCGGTTGGTACACCGCCCATGAATAATAGCTACATGATAGCTATCCTTATCTATTCTAGTTCGTGGCTCAGTTAGTATGCCACCTTAGTTAGTTGAGTTTGGTTTGAGACCCATATAGAGGGTTCTTCTATTTCTTTGTACTTGAGTTCTTTTGGCTTACACAACTAAGAAGAGGAAAACTGTTTTCAGCCTCCACCCTTGTGTGTCTTCCCCCATTGTGCAAGCAAGAAAGCTTCAAGCGAGACTCCTTCCTTCTCTCCCACAATCTTGACAATTTGTCTCCCAAGTAACAAAGATGGTTAGCTAATCTTCATGGATATGACTTTGAGATGTCTTATATAGTTGGAAAAGACAATGTGGTAGCGGATGCCTTATCAAGAATGTGGGCATATTCTATCTCTACCATTTTAACCGTGCATAAGGATTGGATCCATGACATTCAAGAATAATATTTGCTTAATGAGCAAGCATCCAAAATGATGAAGGAATTTCAGCAAGGCAAAGGAGAAGAGTATCCAAATTATAAATGGCATAATGGTCTTTTATGGTATCAAGGACAGGTTTTTTGACTCCTCAATCATCTTTCAAGGAATGCATTTTGCAAGAGATACACTCTTCACCTTTTTAGCAAGACATCATGGTTTGTTTAAAATATTTGATAATATTCATAAGACTTTTATTGGAAAGGGATTTGGAGAGATGTTAAAGACTATGTCATGAGTTGTCTTCCATGTCGACAAAATAAGGATTCCACACTTCTACCCATTCGATCACTTCAGCTACTACCTATTCCTTATGGGAAGTGGACTGATATTAGCATGGATTTTAAGAATGGGATTGCCTAAAACAAAGCATGGGTGGAATAGCATTTATATGGTGGTAGACTGGTTGATTAAATTAGCCCATTTCATTCCAACAAAGGCTCGATGTATAGCAAAGCAAGTGACTGATGAGTTTCTAGAATGTGTCTTTAAGCTTGATGGAATGCCAATGAAAATTGGTGTGCAAATCGGATGTCGTATGCATACGTAGTGAGCGCTGGAAGGTCCCTAAGAACAAATAACTCTACTTTAAGCTCAAAATCTGAGAGAATAGACTTGCACAACATGAAGCAAAAAGACCAATTGGGTACAGTCTCCCCCCATGCCTTGTGTGAGCACTCCACAAAGCATGTATTTAATATTTTATTCATATCCAAGCTTAAAAATAGCCCAAATTTACAATTAGCATGCTTTAGCTTTTGTGTTTTCTTTTTTCCAAATAAAGAATAAAGAGGTTGGGCGCCCCAAGAGTCGAGCTATGCCCAAATACAATGACCAATAATGAATATTTAAACTGTGTGCCCATGCACATACAAAATAATAAATATATGTCAAGTGCTTCAATAAATAAGCGTGTCAAAATAAATATTGGCACCATGCCTAAGGTGCCCACCCATAAAAAATGATAATTTCTTCTAAATAACTTAAATACACGCTATCACCCAGTGCTTCCCAGCGCCATCGCCGCCTGCTCTACACATAAACTAAAGCATTCACAATTGTTAGAAAATAATAAAATTAAATTAACAAAAGCGAATACCTAGTAGTCTTCAGCTACAAAATAAATAAATAGGTTGGAACTCTGTCCTAACCTTAATTTAATATGAGTGTGCACTCTAAACTCATAAACGTCCATTAATTTAAATATGTATTTTGCGGAATCACCGGCTATGAAATCACCCACTTGCACATTAAATTAACATGACGCTCGAAAAGGACAAGCATCCACGTCAACTTTTCGCACAAGGAATCCACCTTGTGTACGAGCCCCGAAAAATAAATATAATTTTACGAAATCCATTACAAAACCTCACGGAATCCACCGTGGAATATGCCTCCTGGCATCAATATACCCCGCGGGGAAGGATAACAATTATCCTCAATTGCTATTAGCTCAATGTGGAGCAAGCAGTGAGGGGTAAGCACTTAGGTTATGAGCGTGCATTCATTGGGCCTCTTCAATATGATGATTTTTAAATTTCACCAAATATCTAGAATATCTACGGCCAGTTCTAATGGTCATATAACCAGTGTCTAAAATAGTTTCAGGTTCAAGGATTTCAGTTTCTTCTTCTAACAAAGGGGGATTTTCATAGACAGGGTGGAAAAGTAATTGGCCTCTAAAAGGTTGTAATAAATTGATATGAAAAGTGTTGTGGATTTTCCAGTGTTGGGGTAGTTCTAATTTAAATGCATTGTCATTGATTTTGTGAATGATTTTGAAAGGTCCATAAAATCTAGGGGCTAACTTTACAACACGGTGTTTCTCAACACTTTGTAGTATTCTCTTTTCAATACGTAACCAAACATAATCATCAACTTTGAAACTCATAGCTTTTCTTTTCTTGTTAGCTTGTCTAGTATATGAATACTGGGCTTTCGCAATCATGTCTTTGACTTTAGCAAAAATAGTAGCATGCATATTGGTAATATCATCATCAGCTTTAACTTTGCTTGACAATGAAGTAATAGGTGTAGGCAATCTATATCTATAAATGATTTCAAAAGGTGCTTTTCGTGTAGCTGTATGTGGAGTAATATTGTATGCAAACTAAAGTAAATGCAAGTGTGTATCCCATGTTTGTGGTTTTGAAATTGTGTATACACTTAAGAGATCCAAGATTGTACTATTTGTAGCTTTTGTTTTCCCATTTGTTTTAGGATGAAATGCAAATGAGAAATTAAGCTTTGTTCCTAAATTAGCAAACAAAGTAGTCCAAAATTTATTGCAAAATCTAGAATCTCGATAAAAAATAATAACTTTTGGCAAACCATGGTTAGTAAAAACAGTTTAAAAAAACAATTGAGCAGCTTAAGATGTAGTTAACGCTTTCTTGCATGGAATGAAATGTGCTTGTTTGCCAAACCAATCTACAATAGTCCAAATCATATCGTGATTAAGTTGAGTGTTAGAAAAACCAGTAATAAAATCCATTGAAATATGTTCCCATGGTCATTCTGGAATTGATAAAGGCATTAACAAACCATGCTGCTTACCATGGTGTCGTTTAACTCTTTGACAAATTAAAAATTCAGATACAAAGTTAGAAACATTAGATTCCATTTGTGACTAATAAAAATCTTCAATCAATGTACGTAAAGTGGAAATAATGCCTCTATGGCCTTGATATGGGGGACAATGAATTTCGTGCAATACAAATGATCTAATTGGAAGAGTTACACATAACCTTTTCTTATAAAACATAAATCTATCAGCATAAGATAATGAATCAATTGGAATCTATTTATTGGCAATTAATTTATTCTAGTCAACTTGAAAACTATGGTCTTGATCATAGGTATCTTTCATAGGAATAAGGGAATCAAAAGATATAACAAAAATATTATGAATACTTGGTCTTCTACTCAAAGTATCGGCAACAATATTTTCTTTTTTGGGTTGATATTGGATAAGTAGATGAAAACTTTGAATAAAAGCAGCCCATTTAATATAACAGTCACAGATTTGTGATGACTAAGTAAGGAGATGTTTGATACTTTGTTGGTCAATTTTAATCATGAATTCAGATCCCATTAAATAGTGTTTCCATTGATGCAAGGCTTGTACTACAGCTAGCGATTCCTTATCATAGGTAGAATACTTGAGTTCAGAGGGTTTAAGCTTGCAGCTAGAGTAGGCTATGGGATGGGAATCTTGCATAAGGACAACTCCTATTTCAAATCCACGAGCGTTAGTGACTACTAGGAAAAATGGTCTATTAAAGTCAAGGAATTGCAATATAGAAGCATGTGTTAAGGCATGTTTTAGTAAATCAAAAGACTTTTGCTGATTTTCAGACCAATGATATACAATACCTTTCCTTAATAATGTTGTCAAACCTAATGCAAGTAATGAAAAATTTCTCACAAATTTTCTGTAAAAGCTAGCAAGACCTAAGAAAGGATGTAATTCATGCACATTTTTAGGTATCAGCCAATTCAAAATTGCTTCTATCTTTTTAGGATAAACTTTAATACCTTTAGATGAAACAATATGTCCTAAGTATTCAATTTGGGTTTGGAAAAATTCACTCTTTTCAGGATTAGCATATAATTGATTCTCTTTTAGTAATTTAAAAACCAAAGATAAATGTTCATAATGCTCATTCTCATTCTTACTGAAAACCAACATGTCATAAAAGAAAACAATGACAAAATGCTGATGCTTCAAATATATGCGATTCATCATATGACTGAATGTGGCTGGTGCATTAGTTAAACCAAAAGGCATAGCAAGGAGTTCACAATGTCCAAATTGAGTCCTAAATGCAGTTTTGAAAATATCAGATGTGTCCAGTCGTACTTAATGGTATCCAGATTTAAGATCTATTTTTCTAAATATTGTAGCCCCTTGTAGTTTATCCATGAGGTTTTCTACCATGGGAATCAGATATCTATTCTTGACAATTTTCTTATTTAGGGCACGATAATCAATGCATATCCTATAGGTGTTATTTTTCTTTTTAACTAATAGGACAAGTGCACCAAATGGAGAACTATTGGGCCTAATGAGTCCTCGGGTTAACAATTCTTCAACTTGAGTTTGAATTTCTTTTTGTTCAATTTGATTATGTCAATAAGGTGCTTTACATGGTGGTTAAGAACCTAGGATTAAGTCTATTTTATGATCTTCAGGATGTGTGGCTGGTAACCCAGGTGGTAAGTCAGCAGCAAAACAATCTTTAAATTGTGAAAGAAATTGTGCATGGCTAGGATGCATCTTATTTTCCTTAACTTCAATTTCATTCACCCATATTAAGTAGGATTTGATACCTTTTCTTAATGCATGTTTAGCATGTGTATGACTAAGCAATGGAAAAGTATCAAAAGTGTGCATACCATGCATTGTGATTTGTTTTCCATTAGAATAAATCTTCATTGAATCTGTGGAATAATCTATATTGGGTTTATAATGATGATGCCAAGGCATTCCTAAGACAATGTCACTAGATTGCAAAGGCACAACTAAGAAATTTCTACATTCAATATAATCACCAATTTTAATTTCTAAGTCATGCACTTCTTGTGTTTCATTGTATCTAGTGTCTAAGAATGCAGCCTTGATGCGATAATGAGTGGAAACAATATATAAATTCAATTCTTTGATCAATTTTGCAGAAATAAAATCATGTGTGCTTCCGTCATCATGTAAAATAGTCTTTTCTTTACCAGCACAAGACATTTCATCATTAAGAAAGAATGGGGATTTGGTATACTTGGTAAAGTATTTGAAGTAGTGCCGATATCGTCATCGTCTTCCGTGAAATCTGACATTCCTTCATGGTCTTCATCTTTAGTTGCTCCTAAGTAGTTGATGTGAACAATTAACTTTTTGGATGGACAATTCACCGCTAGATGTCCAGGTTGATGGCACTTATAACAGACTATGGATTTGGCTTTAGAAACATTATTGGTAATAGCGAGAAGTTTAGGAATGTTGGGATTTGGCTGGAAAGATGGCTTAGAATCTGGATTTGTGTTTGATGGTAAAGCAAGGGGTTGTATAAAGGAAACTCGAGTGAGGACATCAACAATATATTCTGTGCTTTCTCCATGATCCATGCATTGATTTCACTATCTTTAAAATGTTGCGTTCCTTTTCAATAATGACTAATTATTGATGGCATTCCAAGATTCTAGGTGCAAGGATAGTATCACATCTCATTCACATTCTCACACTTAAATCTAGCACGATCAACATCCATATGCTTTTCCTTGAATTGTATTATTGCAAATAGGTGAATTTTAGGGCATCTCTTCATACACCTTGTAATCTTTTCAACTACCTTTGAGCTACCTTCATACTGTTTGGAGATCATATTGGGGTCTCTTGAACTCCTATGACCTTGGAACTGAAGACAAACTCCACTTATAGTCCTAGAGTTATCCACCAATCTAGCACCTTTGCATGAGTATGATATCTATGCATGTAGCCCAAACTCTTTGTAAAACGTATCAAAACTATGAATATCCTCAGTAGAAACATATCTCAAGTTTTTTGTTTTTAAAGGTCCTTAATTGCACGTTCCTTTCCCCAAAGGCATGTAGGATTGGACCTAGATCATAAGGTGCATTGACATAGTCTACTTTTGGTTCCATGCAGTGTGTCCTATTTAAAAACATATGGAATGAAGATGGAACAAAGCGGTTTTGATTGAATCTTTGAAAGCTAGAATTGAATTACTTTGTACTAAAGTTACCATTGTTTGAGAATTGTTGTGGTCGCTTCTCTCGTCCTCGAATTTTTTCTTCAGCATCATGGGCCAAGGAAATCACATCCTCGGGCTTGAACATGCTCACTTCCGCATAGAAGTGACCAAGCAAACCAGACATAAACTTGTGCTTATGGGTCGCCTCAAGTACATCTTCGAGCATTCAAAGTTGCAATAAAGCATTCTAGAAACGCTCGGTATATTGTGAAATAGGCTCGTGATCTCTTTGTTGTAGAAGATTCCACAGTTTGATTGCTTTTTCGTGGAATTGAGGTGGAAGAAAATTCTTCAAAAATTTATTTTGAAAAGTCTTCCAAGTAGTAGGACAATCAATGCTTTTGCGGACAACAGTTCACCATAGCGATGCTTTGTCCACTAAATGATTAGTGACACACTTAATTTTGTCTTTTTCAGCATACAATATATTCTTCATGGAAATAATCATCAAACTGACTGATAAAAGCAAGAACAATCTTTCCATCACGTAACACATTGAAAGTACGAAATTTGAAATTTCTTTTACTTATCTTGGCTTCTTTTCGAATAGATTGTGTTTCAAGTGTCACATCGATCGTGCGTCATATAACATCTTTAGGTTGTGATCCATCTTGATCGGCAGTAGATCATTGAATACTGGCCAATTGAGCTTGCAAAGTTTGATGTGCTCTCATTCCTCTTGAAGCTGGATCATAATTAGGTCCAATTTTTGCTCCATCGTTGGTTCCGGTAAATCAACTTCGGCCATAAAATCTTCCATATTTTGATCGGTCATCTTGCAAAATTTCAAATAACCTCACACACTCAAAATCTTGTTAGCGGGATGAGCGTAGCTCAAGGTTGGGTTTACAAGGCTTGCTCTCTTTTTTCTTAAATGGTTTTTTAGTAATCTTTCTTCTTTTGGTTACAGAAAATGATGTCGGTCTTCTTCCAAGTGTATACGTCTTCTGTATAGTTTGCGTGTGATTCTCTGCTTGCTGGAATTCGTCTCTGTCATAGCGCAGGTGTGAACATGGGCTTGTTGAAGATGCAAAAATAGTTCAGAAGATAGCTATAGAAAGAGATGCTATGTAGGAGGTTTAGGATTGAATTTTGAAGCTTTAATAAGGTTAGTAACCTTAAGCTTTAGATAAAAAGAACTTTAGCTAATCGTTTGTTGAACAACAGGACAACAATAGCTTTTTCACGGCGATGAGGCTTGCAGTACATCTTACTGTCATGATCGCTAGATTTTGACAAGTTTAAGCTTATCTTAAGCTTTTTAAAGCTTAAAATCTCAAACTTAATAAAGTTTTTCTCTGCTCTTTGTTGTACCCAAGAGACTTACAAAGAATCTTCCTGACTGGTCCTCCGCCCCTAGAGAGTGTTCCTTCGTGATTTGATAGCGTAGCAGGGGGGTCTTCAATGCCAGGAATATGCTGGTATTGATGGATTTTCACGAGATTAATTGTAGAGCCCAATCGTTCCAGGAGCTTTGCCTTTGCGTGAGATGGTAAGCGATTGGAAGCCCTCGATCTCAACTTCGCTCTGATACCATTGGTGCACAAATCGGATGCCATATGTGTACGTAACGAGCGCCGGAAGGTCATCAAGAATAAAGAACTCTATTTTAAGCTAAAAATCCAAGAGAATAGACTTGCACGACATGAAGCAAAAAGACTAATTGGGTACAATCTCCCCCCATGCCTTGTGTGAGTGCTCCACAAAGCATGTATTTAATATTTTATTCATCTCCAAGCTTAAAAATAGCCCAAATTTACAATTAGCATGCTTTATCTTTTGTGTTTGCTTTTGTCCAAATAAAGAATAAAGTGATTGGGCGTCCCAAGAGTCGGTATGTGCCCAAATACAATGACCAATAATGAATATTTAAACCGTGCACCCATGCGCATACAAAATTATAAATATATGTCAAGCGCTTCAATAAATAAGCGCGCCAAAATAAATATTGGTGCTATGCCTAAGACATGCGCCTATCAAAAATGATAATTTCTTCTAAATAACTTGAATACACACTATCACCCAATGGTTCTTAGCACCACCACTACGTGCTCTACACATCAACTGAAGCATTCACAATTGTTGGAAAATAATAAAATTAAATCGACAAAAGTGAATGCCTAGCACTCTTTAGCTACAAAATAAATAAATAGGTTGGAACTTTGTCCTAACCTTAATTTAATATGAGTGCGCACTCTAAACTCATAAATGTCCATTAATTTGAATATGTATTTTGTGGAATCACCCGCTATGGAATCACCCACTTGCACATTAAATTAACGTGATGCCCGAAATGGACAAGCATCCCCGTCAACTTTTCACACAAGGAATCCACCTTGTGTACGAGCCTCGGTAAATAAATATAATTTTATAAAATCAACTGCAAAACCTCACGGAATCCACCGTGGAATATGCCTATTGGCATAAAAAATTGTGTCCGATCTCGTGACACCAAGTTTATGGGCAGCTTTTGAAGGAGTTTGTTCTCTTCTATGGGCACTATTTTGACTCCTAATACAACTTATCATCCACAAATGGATGGGAAAACTAAAAGGGTTAACAAATGGCTAGAAGTGTATTTGAGTCATTTTTTCCATGACACAAAAAGCGCATGGGACCATTGGCTTTATCTTGTAGAATTTTATCATAATAATACTCATCATGAGTATTGGAATGTCCCCTTTTGAAGCATTATATGGTTACAAAGTTCAAGTGCCTTCTGCATTGTTTCATGATGATGTAAATCCTAATGCTCATGAAGAGCTAGAGAAGATCGAGGCTCTTATGAAGTAATGCAAGGACAACATTGGAAGGTCCCGTTATGCTTCTTTTAAGGGAAAACATAATAAACTCGCTCTCATAGGTATTATGGTCCATACCAAATAGTTAAGAGAGTTGGGGATCTTGCCTATCAACTTGATTTACCTTCAACTACACGCAACCACAATGTCTTTCATGTATCTCAGCTCAAGATGTATGTTTGCTCTAAAATCCAAGTTCTTGAAGAACTACCTCCCCTTTGATGAAAATGCTTATCATTTATGAACCTGAAAAGATTATTGGTAAGTGGAAGAAAGTTCTAAGGAACCAAGTTTTTGTGGAGTATCTTTTTAAGTGGAAGGGTTTGCCTATGGAAGAATCTTCTTAGCAATGCTTCATATTTGGAACAATTTCCATAGCTTCTTCAAGAGGATAGTTCATTCACTAGACACTAATCAACTTGCTATAATAAATTTCTGTTCTCAAGTTAAATGCTTTATCTTAATCAAAATTTGATTTTGATGGCATGGCTAGATACTACATATTGTCCTCTGCATTTCTATACCTCACACATGGAAATTGGACACTTCTACTTCAAGATATGGCTAGATTTGTATTGCAACCTATTTTGGATAGCCTACAATAGTTTGTTCCATTTAAATAGTCTTTCTTCATCGACTTATTTGGTCTTCTTCAGCATGGGCTCCTATTTCAACATGACTTCATCTATTTCAAGCTATTCATGTACTCATCCTTGTATCTTGTTTCCATCTTTAGCTTTGAGGACAAAGCTCTTCTAGGCATGGATGGCTTGTAAAAGAGTAAAAGTTCTTAAATGCCTTACCCAATATTTAGTCTACTAGGGTTAAGTACAAAATGCTAAGTTGCAACTAGCCTAGGATCTTTTTTTCCATTTTACAACATTACATGTTTGAGGTCTTAACCTTCCACCATCTAAGAGGGTGAATACTCTTGGCCACCATAGCTTGGGGTGCATACCATGCTGCAACCATTCATCACTTGATTCTCAGCCAACGTTGGTAATATCCTTTCATGCCTAGCTACCTTGGCTATGGTTTCTTGGTTAAATAGTCTATTTTTTGTATTTTCAATTTAATGGATTCTTGGGGAATTAGCTTCTTTACATTTGCCATGATGTATAGCAAAATTGGGATACATGGCTCCACTTGGCTGAGTTTGCCTATAATAACTCTACCCACTCTAGCATTGGGATTTTCCCTTTTGAGCCATTATACAAGTATAAGATTCGTCTCCCTATAGTCTTATTCAATGATAAGATCAACCCTCAGCCGAATTGGATCTCATGTAGGCCCCACTTCAGCAATGCAAAGTGAATGTTCAAAAGGCACAAACCCACATGAAACTATATGCTGATGAAAAAAGAAGGCATTTGGAATTCCAAGAAGGGGAGCCGGTCCTGTTGAAAGTGTTGGAATGCATGGCTATGGTGGCTTGAAGACATAGAGTAAACTCATGAAGACATAGAGCTGAAGATAAAATGTCACACAAGTGAATTAGCTTCCAAGATTGAGACTTGGAATCATAAACAAAATCTTGTGTGGTTGGATAATGACCCAAACACTTGATTAAAAGGACAAAAGTACCATCATATTGCATTGAAAATGAGAGGCAAGTATAAAGCTTTATAGCTTGAAGATAGGTGGTATTTTCTTGCATTGTGCATATGGGATTCCAAATAGCTTGCATATCCTTTACCCAGATTGCTCCTCAAAGAGGCAATACTAGGTGTGATTGCCTAGTTAATCTCAACACCCCTCCTCAATCACAATCTGTAAGGCACAAAGTGTGTAGACGCTTTAGTGAGTCACCCATTAGGGGAGTTTTGAGGTCTTGAAAATGCCTTTTAGGATGTGGAGAGAGAGTGCTCTAGACCAATAAGAGCAAAGCCTCCGTAACAGAACTTCTATTTTTTTTTAAAAAAAATCATTTTACAAAAATATATAAATATAATAATATTACGAATTTGTATTTTTATTATCTATTTTTAGTCTCTTATATTCGTGATTATGACATCTTTTGCATTAATGGCATAGAGTCTCGGCTACTTTTATTTAATGATATTTCTAGATTAATGATAATGACTGATGTAATCGAAATTCAAATTGGTGAAAAGCATGGCGCTCAGTTTTTTTCCTCCTTTCTTTTATTCCTCTATTGTTTTTCCCTCCGTTATGGTAGCCAAGTCCTCTCTCTCTCTCTCTCTCTGTGCATGTCTCTCTCTCTTCTACCATGGATACAGAAATTCGACCTTCAACAAGGCATCCAAGCTCCCAAATCACATCCATATCAGTGTTTAACTCATTCCAAACTGATGGAAGATGGATTCCTACTATCATTAGCAAAGGTAGTTGGATCACCATGCAACAAGCAAAACGTGGAAAAAGGCAAAGACATGAGAGCTTGTTTATCTCTGCTTGGAAAGGCAGAATTCGAGATTTTAAGCTTGGAGCAAATAAGAATAGCATCAAAGAGGTACTAGTGCAACATGTGTTCACGCATAGAGAGCTGTGTTTGAAACCTGGATCTTCAAAGCTTCCAATGCATAGACCAAATTGTAAGAATTTGATTCTTAAAGTTTTTCCTTTCTTAAAAATGGTTTAGGTTTTTCCATTATAATATTTGTTTGTCTTGTAGATGTCTATCCCTCTAATCTTGAGGAATGGCAACTAGTGGAGTCTATTATTGATGTTATTAATGTTATACATGGTTCAATTGGAGAAGAAATGTATAGAGGCAGAAAGAAGACAGAGCTTGCAGAGAATGGAATATTCTTTTATGACCATTCTTATGTTATTCCTATGTGGCGTTGCCAATGGGGATCAATAAACCTCCTTCCTTTGCCAGATTTTTCAAGCTTTGAGTGGCCTTTGCCAAGTCCAGCTGCTAGTGAGGGCTATAGATGTAAGATATTTTCTGAGATCCAGAAAGCACTAAAATCTAATATCTCAAGTAGGCTAAGCAAAGTTACTTTGTTTATGCCTATTAATATATTTATTGATTTCTTCTCTAATATAGAGATAAGAATAACAAAAACCATGCTTTCAGTGAAGAGACTAACATATGATCATATCATACAATTTGTTGATGAAGGATGGGATACAAGGACAGAAGGAAAAATTATATGTAAGATAGATCAAGACTCTATAGCTTGTTAATATATGATTGCTACTCAAAATTTTATCCTTAGCTTTTACTATAGTCGATGGCATTTTGCTGGTAGTAGTCTAGTTGCTTTAGACCAGAATCTTAATGATTTCAGCAAAGATCCTATAGTGGATCTTGATATTTGGTTCAACAAGGATATTATTGTAATCTTAAAGATCATAGAATCATGTACGCTACATCAAGTGAGGATGGATTTACAAAATGAAGACATTGAACTACCATGCTCCTTTGTATTCCAACTTGACAAGAAACGAGTAAGTTTTCACATCATATTATATCTACTTAGATGTATATCAAGATCTCACTTCCTAACTAACAAACATTTGTAATTTATTTTTTGCAGATATCAAAAAGTAAAGAAAATAATATACACAGCAAGGACATTCAAGAAAAGATATCTTTACTATCAATATAAAATATATGTTTAAATTTTGTAGCAGATGTCTATCTGCCATCTCTATGAGATATACAAGGGCTGAAGGGCAAATTTCTATATATGAAGGCTTACAAGGTGATATGGCAAAGCTATTTCTTTTTTGGAGAACTATCCTTTCTAGGAGTCCTTTTGCCTTTCTTTGATGTCTTGGGTATAGAAGGTGTTGAAGCTGTAGCTTCGCCTTCCGTGGTTATAGGCACCGCATCTCCTTCATGGTGCAAATCCCCACCAATCTCTGTTGTTGGTTGTATACAATTGACCATTATATACTTCAAGAGCTTTGCTCTGACGTACCAAACATGCTCAGATGCATAGCAATCCTTTGAAAACTGTCACACATTTATAGAAAAAAGAGTTTTAGTTCATTATTGTTCTTACAATAGACTATATTTTTATCATCAATGGACTATTTGCAATTAATATCTATCTTAAAGTTTAGCATCTTTCATATTACCTTTACCTATTTATCATCATTAAGATAAACAAAGTTAACCATTCTTCTAGCATTTGCAATCACCCTCCAGCCCCACAAGAATGGCTATCATCCTGATGGGAACACTGCAACCACCAACACAAAGTAAAACTATAAAGAGGACGGATGGTAGTTCATAGAATAAACTTATGTTTCAATTATTTTAATCAATAACTTACCGCAACTTGTCTATATTGCATTGTTGCAAGCAAATTAGACAGCATAGGGGTTTTTTCTCTAGCTCTTCAATTAATCTTTTGACACCTCTATATATAAAATATATTGAAATTTAGAGTGCTTACAAAAAAAATAATTGAAATATCAAGGAGCCCTTGGATAATATAACTTACAATTTAGCATTTCCATGGCTTCCTTTCATAGAGTTGATTAAAAAACATTGCTTATCCATAAGGTCTATTGCAATCAAGCTCGAATGACAACTAAAAGCAATCATATCTCAACAAATTAGTAGGATAAAATCTCAAAAACTCTAATAGAATATTGAATCACTTACTTTTCATTATATGGAATTATAAGGAGCTCCAAAGTATCGAAGTCAATCAGATTGAACCAGTGCTCAATAAAACTTGTATCAAGTCTTTCTCATAAAGAATGAGATAGATGGATCAAGAACCTCAATTTTTTGTTGCATATCCAAAGGAAACTCATGCATTATACACCTAGAAAAGGCATAGAAATAGCGAGTTTAAACAAGAAAAATCTTATTGTTAAAAAAATATCAAAAAGTATAAGTAATTATGGGTGGATATACCTTAGGCCAACAAGAATAATACTGTCATTTACTTCTCTTCTTTTATCCTTAAGAATCTGAACACATGCAGCATCAAAGGAGATAACCTCAGTTCTTTTGCCTAAGTCACCAGGTAAGAAACAAAACACACTGAATCCTTTTGGATTAGCTGCTTCAAGAAGGGTGGCCAGCTCATTTTCAAAGGACTCTAATTCCTCTGCTTCCCTTTCTTCAACCCTTTACCTCCTATACTCTCTCCATTTATCTGCCTGTTCCTCTTTAGCTTTCTCCTCTTTTTCATGTTGCCTTGTATCCCTCTCATGGGTGACATCCTCAACCCTGAGACCAGAATCATCTTTCTTTCTCCTAGTTGGGGGCACATTAAGGATATTAAATGTCTTCACATCAGTGAGGGGAATTGGCTCAAGGACCTTTGAAAATCTATATCTTAGCCTCCTAAGAATTACCATGTCCTTGTCCATGAGTGTGAGCCTATAAGCATGAGCAGCACAAATATAGGCATCTTGAAAAAACTCAAACTAAAACATCCTCTGTGGCTTCTTGTATACAATTAAGAGCTGTTCTTGTCCATCTGAAACTATCCAAACTATATTTGTCACAAATCTCCCTGACAAGCCTCTGAAAAGGCAACTTTGGAATTGTATTGTCAAGAGCCTTTATTGCCTTCCTAATCTCCCTTAGGCACCTAACATTTTGAGAAAACTTTCTCTTTGGCTTTGACTTTCTAGAGAGTTTCGGAGGCTTTGAAGATTGATGAATCTTTGATGTTAAGCCCCTAGGATCAATCTTCTCTTTCCTTGCTGTTGCCTTAGTCCTAGCCATCTGCCAAAAAAAGACATGTTACTTCTTCTCCAGCATGTCCAGCGAAACGCGAGTTTCAGACAAGAGGTATCCATGCTGCATGTCGTTTTCGCATTTCAGCTGACTTTTTCTCCAGCCTGTCTAGTGAAAGGCGAGTGTCAGGTAAGGTGCCTCCTTGCAGCTACTTCTTTTTGCATTTCATTGGACTTGTTGTCCATTGTGTCCAGTGAAACGTGAATTTCAGACAGGAGGCCTCCTTGAAGCACGTTCTTTTCGCGTTTCATCGGAAAACTCATAAATAGCAAAGCAATCAACAAAACGAAGAAAAAAAAAGCTTTGATCTAAGGAATGCTTTTAAAATTACATAAAATATCCACAAAATTAAGGAAAAAGTTTGAAGGATTGCCTTAAATCTCCACAACATTAAGGAATGCTCACACTATGGAAAAAATTCTTTTGTAGTACTGATAAGCTCATAATAACATAAAAGATTAAGGAAAAGTATCAACAAAATGCATTGAATGGAGCCTGTTATTGAAAAGGAGGATGCAGAAAACCATACCTTCTTTGGAGCCTGTTCTTCACAACTGCAGCCTGATGACGAGAATGTGCTCGAAGGTTTCCTTTGTTGGGGAAGCAGTGAAATGCGTAGAGATTGGAAGGAACACCAAAGGTAAAGGCGGAGTAGCTATGTTTTCTACTTGCTGGAAATGCGGTGAAAGGAGAAGGCAGTGAATTTGCATTGGACTCAACGTTCTTGGAAAAGTGTTAAGTAACACACGTGTGACGTATTCTCGCTTACCGAAAATTTTTCATTGATGGTACAAGCATTACTTGGCAAAGTGTTAAGTAACACACGTGTGATGTATTTTTGAAAAAAGTGAGTGCACACATCTTCTGAGGAATTTGATACGGTGTATTAAGTGAGACACGTGTGCACGTATTCTGAGGTATTTTGTGCATGCAAAAATATTGGAAATCTCATCCAAATTTGCGATCCCGTTTATTTTTTCATCATTACACAAACTTTTTCGTTGGAACTATCACCACATGCTTAACGATCAATATAAAAGCTTTTCGAAGCCATTTCTCCGACATTGTCTTCCTTTCTCCCAAAATTTCGTCTCGACTTTCCTTCAAGGTCCTTGCTTCCTGTGTGAAGAGCAGTTCAACAATCTTTGATAGGTAACAAATTTTTTATTATAAGTGTTTTAACAAAATCAATTTGATTAATATAGAAAGAATTTTTAATAACACTTGAAAAATTACAGATGTTATGTGCTTTGTATCTTTTGAAAGCAGCATAGCTTTTCCAGAAAGGATTTTATCATAAATTTCTGTGTTTCCATAGAATTAATTTATAGTTCATGTTTCTCTTCTTGTTTTGCATCTTTTGACCGGTGAAATGCGAAATAATGTCCCTTTAGTGGTATTTTGCTAAGTATCGCGTTTCACCGGTGAGATATTGAAATAATTTTCGTCTTCAAGTAGTGTCTAGTGAAACGCGATTTCTTCACCGACATTTGCCTTGAACACTTTTATTTTCGCGTTTCACCGGTCAACTAATTTTTTTTTACTTTTTTGATTTTTTGTCTTGAAAAATGCAATTTTGGGGCCTTTTCCATGGTTCCATCTTGTTTTATTGGATATTGTTGCCATTCTGCTTTGTTTTCAGGGATAAATCTTTTCTTGGTCAAGATGACAAAGAGGAAGCTATATCTCTGGAAGGAATTGATGAGGAGGAGCTAATGGAGACTTGTGATGATAGGCTCTTTGATTTCTTACACACCACTGGAAATTCTTCCAAGTTTGGCTATATCAGGGAAATTTTCAATGTTCCTTTTGATTTGAAGGAGTTATTGGAGGATCTTGAAGATAAACTTAAGGAGAACAGATGTTTTTATGATAGACATGTGGAAGGTTTGGAAGTCAATGGATTTGTTCATTATAGTGATGTCATGGGAGCCACCAGTACATCCAAGTCAACTTTGCTAGGCAGGTTCAACCTCATTGATGAGGAATTTAGAAAGAGAGAAACATGTTGCCCTTTCCACAGGTATCAACACCAATGCCTTCTGATCCACAAGGACGTTGGATTTATTGTGTATCTTCAGTACATGGAAAATTCTTCTCCAGATATAGACCAATAGGAAAAGCTAGAGGATATTGCAAGTATGGATAAGGAGGTCGAAGAGAAGGAGGAGATGTTCCAAGAAGATGTTGAGAATCAACTTGTCCAAGGTTTTGATGTAGGTTCGTTCAAGAGTGACAATATCACAATGGTGGAAGAAAAGGAGATCGAGCCAAGTGCACAGGTTGATGAAGAAGGTCCTCTTGCATGTGTTCCAACATTTCCCACTTATCTTATCAACAAGAAGAGATATGTGTTGCTAAATGATATTCAACATCTTTTTGATCTTAGAGAAGATTATTGCTTAGCAATCCTTGCAGGTTGGGGTAAAAATGACATGAATTTTATAGGTTATGAATAAGAACCACTAGCAAGTCTTGATGTTGAGGGAGAGAATTTCCAAGATAGCTCTATAGCCTTACATACATGTATTAATCAGATCATAGAATACGAAAAGGGGGGGCTACCTACAGAAGAAGAGTTCTTGCAAGTCCAGAAGAAACTTCATATTGATGATGTAGGGTATGAAGAGAGATTGAAGTCTCCATCAGATGAGAAGCCCAAGAGTTCAATAAATCTTTATGATGATAGTCTTCTTGAAGAAGACGAACACCCTAAGGTATGAAATATAATTCGAAGTTACCCATTGAGTTTATGTTAGACTTTATTATGCAATATAGATAAATATCTTATATCTTGTACTGTTGTGGTTTGTTGTGTAGATTGAGATTGAAGATCTGGACAACTTTCTCGGAAGGGCCAAGGGCTCTAGGCCAATGAAGCTTGGAAAAAATCAAAGCCTTGGCCATTATATTGGAAACTTAAACAATCAAACAATTGTAATATATCATAGTAGATTGTCAAGCTCTCAAAGTCTACCAATGATGGCTTTGAGAGCTATCTCAAAGGTAATTGGATCTCAAGTTTTCAGCAGAGGTTTGGACAATATCATTTTAGTGGAGAAGGAAGAAGCCATAAGAGTTTTTGGCTTCATGCCTGGATACAGTGGATCTAGAGCTGGATATTTTGGAGTTCTTGGCTCCTATTTGCTCTCTTACGTAGGAGATAGTAAGAATTTGAAGCTTCTTCCAGGCTATCAGAAACAGGAGTTTTTGAAATACAGAGGTCTTATCGAGTGGGATGAAACAAAAGATTCCTCTAGAGGCCGTGTTGAGCTACCTGAAACCAAGGACTTCTCTGAAGGCCCTGTTGAGGTGCCTAAAACTAAGGACTCTTCTGCAACACAATCAGACTAGAAGATGCCAAAGATTAAGGGTTTCTTGAAACCCATATTTTCCCAACTCTTTGTTTGGTTTGTAACCATTTTGTAAATCTTTGCTTTGCGCAAGAATTTAAATATCTATCTTTTCTTCTTTGGGTAACAAATTGTATAGTCCTGGCTAAAGATGATGTATTGCTTGATGTGGTTGTATCTTTAAGCTTGAATTTATGCCAAATTTGTCGATAGAACCATTGAAATACCTCTAATAAACTGTTGGCTTTGTGTCTTCCACCTCCATGTCTTGTGTGTCTAAAATATTTTGTTCTTGCTTAATAATGTGATTTTTCCATGATCACCCCAAGCTTTTGTCATTGCCTTTTTGAAAAGGTTCAATTGGTTTTCAAAGTCTTTGAGATCATCATCATTCCATTCAGTCTTATCACAATAAAAAAACACTTTATCTAGTGTTTCCCAAACTTTAGCTTTTCTATTCCGAGCTTGTCCATTATCAGTGTGATCCTTAACTGCATTATGTAGGGATTTCCACTGATTAAATTTAATAGTTGAGCCACCATTTCTCGAGTTTAGCTTTTCTATTCTGAGCTTGTCCATTATCAGTGTGATCCTTAACTGCATTATGTAGGGATTTCCACTGATTAAATTTAATAGTTGAGCCACCATTTCTTGAGTTTATCTTGCCAAGTCTCCCATGAAAGCCTAGAAACCTTCTAGCCTTCACTCCACCAATAGATGGTTTTTTTGGGACACAATTACCATCCTTAGACATCTGAAAATCTAGTTCAATAACAACATTGCCACCATGCAAACCAATTGTAGAGAGAACTTTTTCAACCTTTGTTATAGCATCTGTTCTAGTTGATAATGGCTTCAGCTTCCATGCAAATCCTATATAGAGATGAACAAGCTTTTCAATTATCCTGCAAAGTACATGAAGTGTACAAATATGGGCATTCGCTAAAGGAATGTCCAAGACTAGCTTAAAGTGTGGATCCTTATTGTGCCTAGAGGGAGCTCTATTCCAATTGCTTGAGTTTAACTCTGGTGACATGCAGTATAAGCAAGGAGATATTGAGTTGGCTCCCTTTGATACATTATACATACATTTGAGTGTCTTTAGGTCACTAGCTATGTGCCACTCAATCATGTAGTTCCCAAATCCTTCAACAAATAGCTCTTCTCTTGCTTCTTGCCTTTGAATAACATTAGGTATTGATGTTTGATGAAAACCCAATATAGTATATTAAAATTCTCAGTATCTACCTCAAATGCTCGTAGCCACCAGATGTTATATTCAGATTGAACACTAAATGATGTTGAGTGATTGCAATGACTTGATGAAAGTGCTCTATTCATCAAGGTGATAGAGATTCTCTCCAATTTTTTACATTTCAGAATCTCACTTTCATCAAGTTTAATCAATTGAGCACAGGCACAGCATTAAAGATAGGATAGGCTACTAACAAAATTTTGCACCAGATTTGAGAAAAACTCCAATGCCGATTAGAGTGCGCATGAATCTAGTAAATTTTTAGTAAAGGAGGGAGCATCTTGATCTAGAGAAGATATCCATAGAAGAAAGCTTAGGGAGATGTGCCTAGGTTGAAGAGATCTCAACCCTCGAAGTCAGGTAGGTGCTGCTGTCTATAGATACAGTTATGGTAGCAACTCTGAAAGGAGGAAATATTGAAGCTATAGTTCCCCAATGCCGATGATTGAGGTGTGAGGGAGGAGCTTTGGAAGTAGAGAAACACTTCTTTAGAAGGAAGTTTAGAGAGATTTGGCCTCTAATGAAGAGAGATATGAAAAGATTCAAGTTAATAGGGTATTGCTGACTATGGCTTGCCATGGAAGCTTCATTGAAGGTAGAAATACAAAGGAAGTTGGAGATGGGGTCCAACACTCAACTTGAGCTGAGCAAAGATGGAGAGGAGCTAAGCCATTGAGACCTGATTTTTGAGCTCGAAATGTGTAGAAAATTGCCAAAAAACGAATTTTGAGCTTGAGATGTGCCATACAAATAACCAAAAAACCCGAATTTCAATTGAAAATTTAATCCTGTCGAAGGTGGCGGATGCAACTGGGTCGATTTTAAGCGGCAAGGAAAACACTGTTTTCAAAAGCGCCTTGAAGGCAGCCTAAGCATCAGTTCTAGATTTTTAGTAAGTTTTTTGATCACATGGGCGAGTCACAACAACTATTCGAGAGCAGTGCTGGACATTGAGACGGACACACAGGATTTTTTGGATCGCGAATTGCATGCTGGATGGAAAAATGGCCAAAATTGGTGTGAAGGGGGCCCAAAATAAGAATTGAAAGGGGGTGACCTTTGGGGTCACCCAAAAAATCAATTTCGTGGGGGGAGCATTTTTTTCCTGTATGCACGGCAAAAAGACGGCTGTACTCTCCTCCTCCATGGAAAAAATGAGAGGTGGGGCTGAAAAACAACCCCCCACCAATTGCATCAAGGATCTACACTATTTCTCCACTCCATATCAACACCCTTCGCTCCTTCAATGGCTACCGAGAGGGTTTGCTGTGAATCTAGCCTTTCTCTCTCCTCCCTCTCTCTCCTGTGAGGGGTAGTTCTTGCGTGTGAAGGGAGATGAAGCCAGGGTGGTGAATGCTTGCCCCGCATGGTACCAGATCACTTCCGAGTCGACTTGGACCTAGAGATGGATGATTTCAATGAGGAAACATCAACTCCTATATCGTTCGATAAATCAAAGAGTGGAGTTTGCACGCTTATTCTTTATGTTGGAGCAGCGCATCAAGGGGCCAATCCCCGAGATGTAGGAGAGCTGTAGTGAGGCTACGGTGTTTTATTCGAGAGGTTGCCTCCTGTGTATGTGATACGAGGTATTATACCTATATGTTATGGGATCTCCCTCTAAGGAGTGGGGGAAGGCAAATGTTGGACTGTGTCGTATTACAAACACAAAATCGATATTAGAGTTTAGTGTAGTGTGAGCCTTAGATGCTCTTGGCCACGAGGCAATGTTGGGTGTCTTGCGTGTCTTAGAGGTCCGGCTAGTGCTAGAGAGCGAGTGTTGGGCCCATTTTATGTCCCGACAACCATGCTCACCATGGCTCTTATACCATGTTGAAATGCATGGATCTGAGCTAAGCATGGCTATGGTGGCTTGAAGACATAGAGTGAACTCATGAAACATAGAGCTGAAGATAAAATGTCACACAAGTGAATTAGGTTCCAAGATTGAGACTTGGACTCATAAACACAATCTTGTGTGGTTGGATAATGACTCAGACACTTGACTGAAAGGACAAAAGTACCATCATAATGCATTGAAAATGAGAGGCAAGTACAATGCTTTATAGCTTGAGGATAGGCGGTATTTTTGTGCTTTTTGCATATGGGATTTTAGACAGCCTACATATCCTTTACCGAGACTACTCCTCAAAGAGGCTATACTAGGTGTGATTGCCTAAATCTCAATAGAAAGTACCTAATTCCCATTACTCCACTCTCAAAGAGGGCAACAACGTTCACCATTTCAATGGCCCCTATCAGATCCTTAAGATAGTTGGTGACTTGCCCTGCTGATTAGAGACTAATTAGAGCTTTCATGTATCACCAAGACTCACAATGTGTTTCATGTTAGCCAGCTGAAGCCCTTTATTGGCACCTCAATGGACTATATGGAAGAGCTTCTCCTCATAAACAAAGAAGTTATCATTTAGTATATCCCTGAGGTAATCATTGGGTAACAAGATAAGCACTTAAGATCTCGATCCATCAAGGAGTGCCTCATCAAATGCCAAGGCCTACCCTTGGAATAAGCCTCATGGCACCTAGTCACTATTGCCAATGAATTTCCTCATATTTAAGATCCCCAACTAGCCAGTTAAGCCCTCTTTAATTTGACCACCCCCCTACTTGTAGATTGCACACTGTTTTAGAATAATTTTGTACTTATCCAAATCTCAATAATGTGATTCCTACATGGGCTGAAAGTAACATCATAAGCTCTGATTTGACATATAGCATGCCCCATTTGAAGCAACCTTTTAAAAGTTATGCCAATTTTATCTCAGTAGGCATGCCATGAACAACATGCTGTCCCAAGTCTTTACCCACCTATTTTCATTGTAATGTGGCCCAAAATAGTACTCTGCCGCCCTCCACTACTTAAGCCCATCTATCGCTCCCCTCTAGTTGTCTTAGTTTTTTAGGGCAAAAACTTCCATGGTAGGGATAACTTGTAATGGCGAGATACATAGGAACTAGGGGTTGGATATCCAATCAAACTGTGATGGGTTATATAAGATGTAAGAGTCCCAATTTAGGGTAATGAGTTATTATCAAGAACATACTCTTCACCTTCACCTTGAGCTTCCATGGCTTCCTCCTCCTTTCTCCCCTCTTTTCTATAAGTTCTCTCTCCCCTTCTAGTCCTTTTTTCTCTTCTTCTTTCTCTCTTTCTCTCTCTTCTGCTCATTATCCTCTCAGTCTCATTCATTACATACATGCATGTCTATTTTTACCCTTCCTTTTACCTTGTCATGCACCATATTGCTGTTTCATCACTTTTTTTACTATGCACGTGGATTTGTTGCCTGAGAGATTTAGCCAATGTGGTAGCCTTGGCATTCTCTAATGTGATGGAGTGACCGAAGTTGAATTCATAAAACCAATCAAACATTTCTACAAGGTAGCTTCTCTTGACCCGACCACCTCCATGATAAGTGTTCTTAAAATATGCACTATGAGCTCGGTAATGAGACTTTTGCATACCTTGGGTGCTCCATATTTATAAAGACCCATATTTCTCCTAAAAATATGATCCATGAGCATATAATATATATTACAAAGGTATGGATCATTGATATTAGATTTGGATCATCAACATATTTAGATAGTAAAGAACATAAAAGTAGTAGAGTTGAAGTCATGATGCTAGTTTCCATGCATTGACAACTAGCTTTGTAAAATCATTGACCATTGTATGAAATTGCAATTGAGTGGAATGATCTAGTGACGGTTTTAGTGTTATATACACTAGATTATCAAAAGAATGCCAAACTACATCCTTAAGAGACTAGGGTCTCTTTCCAAATTTGTAATGTATTTACATAAATCTTTCCATAGCTCCTACTTTAACTTTGATAATTTACCAGTCATATTGCTTAGGAATCTCTTCACCTTCATTCCACTCATTGATATTTTTTGTGCTATGAAGACCTGATGTTTTCTAGCCACTTTTAATATTTACCTTGCCTCCACATATATCTAATGAATTTAATAGCTCCTTCACTTTCTCAATAGCTGCGTCACATCTAGAGGGAGACTTCTTTGTGTATACATACTTGATATGTAACTTTAATAACTTGTCAAACATGTGCATGAGGCAATGCAAAGTGAAAAAATGGACATTCTCAATTTTAATTGGAAATGTGGCTCTCTCGTTCTCGTTGTCGCAGTGCGTAGGGTTAAAGGTCACCACAGGGGTTTGGCAAGAGAAGAATGTATGGGGGTTCAAGAGCTTAGACTTCGGAGATGGTAGAGATAAGAGAAGGGTTGAAGGTTTCAAGCCAAGTTCTTGAAGATAAGAGACAGCAGGGTGTTGGTAGATTCAAGGAGAGGAGTAGATGGAAGAGAAGGGGTTCGAAGAGATTGAAGATGTAGAAGAATACTCTAAAAAAGAATTAGAAAATATAGAAGAATACTAATAGAGATGAAGTATGTTAGTTTCTTTCAGCATTATGAGAAAATATAACTCTAATAGATAAAAACGTGTACAAAATAATACCTTCCTCTATGCTACTCAAATTGCCAATCTAATGCTTCCAATGGCTTCGAAAGGGGGGTTAAATACCAGGACACCTGGCCAGAATCCTGCCAGATCACTCCTTCTTCATCTCCCACTTTTGGAGTGCTATTCACTGCCTGAAAACAACGATTGCGCGTCATGCAATTTTGCTAATCTCTTTTTTTGCATAAAATCCTCTCAAATTGGCTGAAAGCTATATGCTTTCTTTTACATGTCCTCCTAATCTAGATGTTATCTATAGTTTTATGGTTTTTTTTACAAGAGATAATATCTAGAATATCAAAAATTGAGTAAAAACTTGTCCAAGAAAATCTAATATTTTGAACCATGGAAACTAATACTAATGTCTAAAGTAGCATTGACTCTCTAAATCTAAAAGGAAGCCACACTCTAGATTTGTTTTACACGGTGTGCATGTAACAGCATGACATTCACCCCCTCCTAACCTGCACATCCTCTGGCATGTGCCAAAGTCTTACGGATTTGCAGTGTCAGAAGAAGTATCTTCTGCCATGTCAATGTCTTCATCTTTTGCCTCTTCTTCTTCCTCTACGTCTTCATGCTCTTGAATTATATTCAAGTTTTCTAGCTCATTTGTTGAACTTTCTCTTCGTTTGAAGAGCTTGATTCTTTTTCCAGCTATGGGTATTTTCATGCTTGTTCCATCCAATTCAGCCAATGAGTATGTGGCATTGTTATGAATGACCTTTACCACATATGGGCCAAACCAACGCTTTACCATCTTCCTAGAAGCACTGTATTGATTGTTTAGGCTGCTGTCATAGACAAGCACCTAGTCATTTTCTTGAATTGCTCTTTTCGGAAGTCGATGTCGCTTATCAAATCTTCTTTTGTTCTTTAGTCTTGCTATCTTTAGCTTCTCAATAATTGCTTGAACATCTTCAGGCCTTCTTTCTAGTTGCCATATGCGCAAAGTCAGCAACTCTTCTCTACTGATGCCTTCCTCCCAAGGTAGAGGACTCCATGTGAGAATAGATTCTTCAATTGGAATAATTGGTTGTTTTCCATGCATAAGTTTAGTTGGCATATAGCTAGTCACTGAACTCTGAGTAGTTCGGTCAGCCCATAATGCAAAAGGTAGCATTTTAGGCCATTCTTTGATCTTTCCACTACAAGACTTTGCTAGAGCTTTGAGAATAGGTTGATGACCTCTCTCACTCTTTCCATTGCCTTCAGGGTTGTAGGATGAAGTTAAAGCCAACTTAATACCCAATTGAGCAAAGAAGTTGCGTGCCTCATCAGCATCCAGCTCTCCTCTTTCTGCAGTTACTTTACCCACACAACCATATCTACAAAACACTCCTTCAAGCAAAAAATGACAAACAACTTGAGTGGATTTGGTTGTTAAGGCTTTGCCTTCAACTTGATTGGTTTGATCGTCTCTTGCAAGCACTAAATATTGCATATTCCATATTCCTGTAGGCATGGTTACAAGATCAATAACCCATCTATAATGTACAGACAAAGGATAAGTTGGTTGTAACCCATCTCAATGCTTGACCATAGAATACATTTGACACACATAACAGGTGTCAACAAAATGTGCTATGTCCTGATATATGTTTTGCCACCAATATTTTTCTTTGACTTTACTAAAGGTTCCCCATATGCCTTTATGGCCAGCCCACAGGCTTTCATGAAATTCCTTCATTACTTATTGTTGCAATCTTCTGTAACCTAAAACTCGGACAAGCGCTCCTTTCTTCTTCTTTGCGTGCTTCCATAGATGTCATTCTTTAAGAAAAAAGCCATAAGCTTTCCTCTTGTTATGTTTGAACTCCTCATCAATCCAAGTCTCCTTCTTCTTCATTGTGCTCAATATTGGCCGAGATCTTTAGCCAATCTTCTTCATAATCTTCAAGGAAATGAACTAGAACTTGAGCAATGCAATGAGCATGTTGGCTTTTAGTTGACCATCCTGTTGTTTTCAGCTTTAGACCAGTATATGCAGTAACTGAAAAGGTATTTTCAGCAGCCATGGAATGAAATTCAGCAAGTATAGATTCTTCAGCTTCATCTTCTTCCATTAGCTCTTCTTCATTGTCATATCTTGCATGTGATAGCATGTCAACAAACTGGATTCGCCTTTCCTACAATATGCTTTAATTCGGAATTGAGTGACTTAATATATGCAATCCATCTTAGCATAGCAATGTTAGGTGTAGAGCAGTTGGCAATCATGCCCAAGAGTGGAAGGCAATCAGTTTCGACCACTATGGAAGCACCTATAAAGTATTCACGATCACACTTTAATGTTGTTACAACTCCCCACAATTCCCTTTTTACTTGTGCATACCTTCTTTGACGTTCATTGAGAACTTTTGCTCCAAAACGAATTGCATACCTGTTACCTTCAAGATCCTCTTGGCCAATAGCCCATCCTATCCCAATAGAACTTGTATTCATAGTAAGAATGATGGGTTGACCATTTGAATAGTTATCCCTTTTGAGAGTGGGGGCTGAAATTAATAGCTTCTTTAATTTACACATAGTGAGAGTATGCTCTTTATTCCAAGAGAATCTTTGGTCTTTTCTTAATAATTGATAAAGATTTTCGGCTACATGGGGAAAATGTGGTATCCATAAGAGATAGAATACACATGCACCAAGAAATCTTCTCACCTCTGAAACATTTGTGCATTTTTCTTGCATTCTGCTGATGGCATCTATCTTGATTGGAGAAGATTTGCGTCCATAGGGGCCACATAGATGACGGACCACTAGGACTTCTTCTACTCCAAAAATTGACTTAGCTCCAGAAAGGGTAAGATGTACCTCTTCTAGCTTTGTCAAAGTCCTGTCACAATCTTGAATATGGTTAACTGCAAATGTCCTGCAACCATCTTTGTCAAGCTCCTCATTCTTTTCATTGACTTCACATCCCTTGATAGGTACATCATCATGAAATGGAAGAGTAATTTGTGGAATAAAGTCCCTTAAGATGCCCAAATTTTAGAATCCAAGAGGTGTCTTCATTGTGGTAATGTCTCGGCTTTCTAATGAAAGCTGAAATTGGTCATATCCTGAATATAGATCTCCCATAGAATACATTCCTCTACTTGCAAAAGCTTTAGCAAACTCATCAACAATTGGATCCAAACCAACATTTCGGATTGTGACACGATTGACAAGCTGTAGATCTTGAATGAATCGTAAAGATCCATTTTTCTTAGGCATAGTAAACCATCGGTTTGAGTAAGGTACTGAAGAAGGTTCTAAAATCTTCATTCTAATCTTCTCATTTAGAAGTTCCAATAATTTGGGCAGATGTGCCCTTGGAACGGGAATGGGCTTGAGGTTCCAAGGCACATCATAAAAATGACCATAGGAGCCACAATATTTGGATCCACACAGCCTATTTTTCACTTGGTTGAAAAGCAAAATCTTTTCCATGTTTCATTAGCATTTGCATAAAAGAGTGTATTTTAACCAGCGAAAGGAAATAATTTTTACCTATTTTGAGCTCTTTTATACTTTCAGATGTGAACTTGTGACCAATGTTGGAAGGATCATGAAGACTTGGTTGATTTGCTGCCCTATCAGCGAGCCCTTCACTTTCAGGAGGCAATGGGACTGCCACATGTTTTGACTTTCTTATCCAATGTCTTGTATTTTGTCTCCACTTGTGCTTTAGCCTTGTTGAATAAACCATTGTCTTCCTGTTCAACAAATTCTTGAATTGTTTGATAAAAATCCAATATAAATACTTTTATGGACTGATTTTCAACCTGATTTTCTGCATGAGCAGTTGCATATATTTAAGCCAATGTGTCAGTAGTAACCAGTCCAAAAAAAATGCTCGAAATATCTTCATTTTCAGCCATCATGTCATAAGTTTTCAGCTCCCTTTTTACATGACATAAATATTTTCTTTCAGCCTTAGTCATGGCTGGAAGAGTGTAACGTGTCCACCTGTTTGCTCATAGGACATGTCTTAGCAGCCCATCGGGAAGAGAGTCCAGAAAGCGCCGCCTGGAACTCCCACGGAATGTCATGGGGTTTGCAATCTAGGTCTTCTCGAGTCTGCCATGAAGCGGAAGCATTTCGGCCATTCCCACTTAGGACCGACCTGAATCAGGTTCTCCTAGTGGTCAAATTCCTAGAATGGTAGCTAGCGTCGAACCCCAAGCGAACTACTTTACACAGAAACGTCAGGGTCGAAGCAGATTCATGATGCACTTGGTTCAAGGAGAATGGGAAATGAGAGGGATGCAAAGCTCGACCTCTCTGCCCATAAGGCATAGTCCCATTCCGTTCCCCTAAAACAACATAAATCGGGACTCTAGTATCCTAGTTTCTAGGTCAACATTTGCTAGGTCAACGTTTCTTGATGTTCATTTCCTTCGAGAAAAGTTCCCGGCCAACCGGGACCACCCATCCATAGGACGGACCCATGGCCACATCCACCGCACTTTCCTCAGGGTTGCTTTAGTTGTCTAATTACCTACCACATTAGTTGGACACGCATAAAATAGCTTTCTTAATTAGCCAATTAGTCACTGGTTCCTTCACGTAATCGTAGCACCGACATAGAGAAACAATGTCAAACAAGTTCCTTTTCAACAATTTATCTTAATTGTCTTTGGAGTAAATCATAATAATCCAGCCCGTAGGCTAATCCATAATCCGCTCGAAGGCAATCCAGCAATCCTTAGGGATTACTAATCCAAGTTTCTGCCCGTAGACTAGTATGCGGGCCTCAAGATCCAATCTCGAGTCACGTCAGCCTCTTGTGCAAGGCCCAGAAGGCAAGGATTTTATAGCCAGAGCCTCCTCTGGCACCCAAGCATCCTCCTGCTCCAAGTAGCGCCCAACGGAGAGACCTCTTGCGGTGGGTTCGGTCCACGTTCTCGGTGCGGCTAACAACCCCCTTGGTTAGGGTCAGGCACACAGTTGGGGGTAACTGATGCTGCCTCTCTTCATGCCTTCAACCTGAAGCATTAATTATCTTTCCATCTTTAGTTCCTTGAGCAAACAATACAAATAGTGCTCCTAAATTGTACAAACACAATCAATCCAGTGGTTGTTTGTTTGGCCAACTGCTAAGGTATGAATCATTTTCTCAGAATGTGTCCAGCATCTGATCCGGGATCAATTGCGACTTGGCAAGATTCTAAAGGGTTTGTTTGCTTACCCTTTTGTCCTTGGGTTAGGATAATACCTTGTCAACCCAAATAAACCAACACCTTAGGTTTCTTAATTTAAGACAGTAAATCCTGGCGATCATGTCGCTCTAACTTGATTTGTCAATTGCTTGCTAGGCAATTCATAGTTACGTTATCTTGGAAAATCAATCCAAGAAGGGTAATGTAGCAAGATGTCTACTCATCCTCTTGCACAATAGGCTTGTGTCAAGAATCGCATGGTGGGGGGACTTGCTCAAGATGCTGCGCCGAACACACACAGAATGCACAAGGAGAAGCTCACTCAAGAGACAAGAAGAGAGATGGAGGCCAAAACGTTTTCTTGCTAGTTTCTTCTTCAATATACACAAAGTATAGATAAGATACTGTGGGAGCTTTTGCTCAACCGCCAAGACCCACAAACCACTTATTGTTTCAAGCGTTCCAAGCCGAGCACTAATGGCTATCTCTCACATAGCGGATGCGCCATCCATATCTACGGGTGTAGCTTACCTCCATGCTTTTCGAGTTACCTCCTCTCCCGCGCACTCTGGTAGCTCCACGATCCAAGTGCAAGCTTCAAACAAGCTCCATCCTCAAGCTCCATGCTCCAAGCTCCATCACTGCGAGCAAGAGAAGAGAAGAGAAGAGAAGAAGAGAGGAAGAGATGGAGAGCTTCTCCACCCCATGGTCCCTCACCCTCACACACTCACTCCCTTACACTCTCACACTCCCTCTCTCAAGCACAAGCTTAAGCAAGCAAGAAGAAGAAGAAGAAGAAGAAGAGGAGTCCCACTTTTTGCCACACACAAGAATGAGCTTCTCATTCACTTTTTAACTTTATATACAAAACCCTAAATCCCTTTTTGGGCGGTCATCCCCCTTTTCCCTTTTTTACATGGCCGGCCATGGCCTAGGCCCTTTTTCCATTGTCCCTCTATCTTCCTAGCTTCCTTTCTACCACCTGTCTACATTTACAATTTGCACGTGAGATCCCGACACTCCTTGAATTAAACCATGATGCGCTTGCGCTCTTTTACAAAAGTTTTGACTTGCGCTTTTCCTTGTGCACCTTTGTCTTTCATTTCTCTTTGCCTTGGCATTTGTCTTTGTCTTCTATTTTAGCTTTCTAGATTTTCCATCGCCTGGCACTCTTCTTCAAGATTTCAGGGTGCGCCTTTGTATTTTAAAATGCATATTTCCCCTTTTTCATTTGCCTTGGGCTTTTTAAGGTTGCCCCTTTACTTTTGGCCTTTTCTCCCCTTCTTTCTTCTGTCGGGCTATCTTTTTTCTGCCTTTGCCCCTGCGTCTTTTTTATTTCCTTTTTCTTTCTTCGTATTGGGGTTAACAAATACAACATAAAGGAAAGTGGCCTACTAAGTCAAACAATGCATAACCAACTACACTAGTCGACTGGCGCTATAACTATGCCAGCTGTAAATAGGTGTAACAACCTGAATATAATAACTAATGAGTCAATGGCCATGTGAGAGTCATAATGACCACCGACGTGCTAAGTGTAGACGTGTGGACCCATCTAACCAGGTGGTCCATCATTAATGTCCGCATGTGTTGAGCTTGTCATCTCAACACTCCCCCTCAAGCTCAATTGTATCTTTGCAACTCCAAGTAAGCTTCAAAACTTTTGAAGCTTCTCTGTACCCAATGCCTTCGTGAAGATGTTAGCTATTTAATCATGTGTGCTGACATACACCAAGTTAATCTCACCTGCTAGTACCTTCTCTCTCATAAAGTGGTAGTGTACCTCAATATGTTTTGTCCTAGCATGGAACACAGGGTTCCTAGCCAACTGTATACTGCTCATGTTGTCACAATAAATGACAACTGGACCTTCCACCTGCACATCTAAATCAACCAATAACTTTTGTAGCCATACTACCTCACATGCTGCAACAACAACACATCTATACTCAGCCTCTGTACTTGACAAAGCAACTGTAGATTGCTTTTTGCTGCTCCAAGCAACTGATGCACTACCAAGAGAGAACATGTATCCGCTAGTAGATCTTCTATCAGACATACTACCAGCCCAATCTGCATCTGTGTATCCAAACACTTGTACATCTGTACTTGTCTCATAGAAAAGTCCATAATGTAATGTGGACTTCACATATCTCAATATGCGTCTGACTGCATCCAAATGTGGCTTTCTAGGTACTTGCATAAACTACTCACAAGACCAACATCATAGCTCAAGTCTGGCCTTGTAATGGTCATGTAGATCAAACTCCCTACTATCCTCCTGAACATAGTAGGGTCTTCTATCTCATCCCCAACATTAGCACTCAACTTTACATTCTACTCCAACGGGACTGTGGTTTGCATGCTCTCATACCATACTTGGACAGCATATCCAAGCCATACTGTCTTTGGGACAACCATATACCATCATCACATCTGATCACCTCAATGCCAAGGAAGTATCTTAGCTCACCTAAATCCTTCATCTCAACCTTCTTCTTCAAAAAATCCTTAACTTCAGCAATCCCACTATCACTATCACCTGTAATAATCAAGTCATCCATATAGATGACTATGATGACCAAACTTGCATCTCCCTTTCTCACATAGAGTGAGCGATCAACATCAGAGACATAAAAGCCAATATTGACAAGATACTCTCTGATCTTATCGAACCATGCTCTAGGTGCTTGCTTGAGCCCATAGAGCGCCTCCTTCAACCTGCACACATACGTGGGATGCTCTAAATCTTCATAACCTACTGGCTGATCCATATACACTTCTTCCTACAAATCACCATGCAAGAAGGCATTCTTTACATCCATTTGCTGCAACCTCCAACCTTTGGCTACTGCCAAAGCAATCACACATTTGACAGTTTCCATCCTAGCAATTGGACTGAAGGTTTCATCATAATCTATGCCATATGTATGGGCATAGCCTTTTGCAACTAGCCTAGCTTTGTACCTACTAATAGAACCATCTACATTGTGCTTAATCTTATAAATCCACTTACATCCAATAGCTTTCTTTCCCTTCGGCAATTATACTAGATCCCAAGTCTTATTGGCCTCTAATGCAGCCATCTCCTCATCCATTGCTGCATCCCAATGAGTATGACCAACAACATCCTCAAAACAAGTGGGCTCAACATCCTCAACTAGTTTCACCATATAAGCATAATGGTGAGCTACATAACCTTTAAAACCAAATCTTTTAACAGGGTATCTAACCCTGCTAGATCTGCGTACCACCGGATCACTCAATGGAGCCTTTACATTACTATGAGCTCTCTGTACACCTGGTGTCCTAACAGAAGGAATGCCAAGCTCATCATCCAATATTTCTGAGCCACTACAGTCTCCATCAACAACTGCATCAATGCCATCTGACACTTTATTCTTTCCTTTGTCTTTACCTGTAGTGCTACTAGATGCACCTAAAGATGTAGAGCTACTCCTTAGTCTCCCAGACCAAGGACTACTAGATGATGCCTCTGGTCCACTAAGAGTCTGTGATTCTTGCTTTTCAGCCTACACATGAGTGTCATGATCATCATCATCATCCAATGCATCACCACTAGATGCATACCAACTAATCATTTCATCAAAGATGACATCCATGCTCACTCTGAACTTCCATGTGACAGGGTTATAACAACGACACCTTTTCTGCTCTAAAGAGTATCCAATAAAGACACATTTTTCTGCCTTTGGATCAAGCTTCTTCCGTAGCTCATTTGGCACATGAACATATGCAACACAGCCAAATACCTACAAGTGCAATACATCAGGCTTCTTGCCAGTAAAGCATTCTTCAGGAGTCATCCCATGAACTGCAGCTGTGGGAGTTCTGTTCATAATATAAACAGCAGTATCAACAGCCTCAGACAAAAAATGCTTAGGCATATTCTTTTCAGCCATCAAGGCATGTGCAACTTCTGTAATATGCTTGTTTTTCCTTTCTGTAACCCCATTTTGCTATGGGGTATACCTGTATGTGAACTGTCTCTTTATCCCATGAGACCTCAAAAAATCACTGAACTCATTCGAGAGGTACTCTCCCCCTCCATCTGACCTCAAGCACTTTACTTTCAAGCCTGTTTCTCTTTCAACTGCAGCCTTGAAAGTTCTAAAGTGCTCAAATGCTTCACTCTTTTCCTTCATAAAATATACCCACAGCTTTTTAGAACAATCATTAATGAATGTGACAAAGTATGAACTGCCTCCAAGAGATACATTTTGTGTAGGGCCCCAAATGTCTATATGCACAACATCAAGGATATTTTTGCTTACATCTCTGACATGTGAAAAGGGTTGTCTTGCCTGCTTACCAAACTGACATGCTTCGCATACCTTATGAAATTCTGCAACTCTAAATGTAGGCAAACCTGTAACCAACCCTTTGGATTGCATTAATTTCAGTCTTTCTACATTTGCATGTCCAATGCGTTTGTGCCAAATTTCAATATCTGCTACAACACTTTTTCCTTTAGCATACATAGCAGCATTCATAGTAGGAATTCCATCATCTAGAGTAAACATACGTCCAAATCTACTTCCCTTTGCAACTAACCTGCACTTGTCATTGAAGTCTTCTACAAAGCAGCCGTTTGCATTAAATCTAACTTGTAGCCCTTGCTCTACCATCTGACCGACTGACACCAAGTTCTTTGTAATAGATGGCACATGTAATACATCTGAAAGACTCTTTGTCTTACCATCATGCAAGGGAAATGAAACTTTTCCAATGTGTGAAATTGGGTGGCATGAATCATCACCCGTCTGCACATAACCTGCATTTTGCAAATCCTGCATCTCTCCAAATCATTCTGCATGGCTGGTCATATGATTGGATGCACCTGAATCAACATACCAAACATCATCATGTGTTCCCTTTCCTATAACAACATTCAACATATGCTGCATAACAAACAGACGTTCATTTTTGTCTTCATTCTATCGTGAAGACGATGCATAGTTTCCTTACTGCAACTTACCACTACGAATATCATCTTTCTTAGCATAACATTGGGCTGCAATATAACCTGTTTTGCCACATTAGTGACACACAATACCAGAGTTATTAGAACCTCTGTTCTGCTATCCACCTCTTCCTCTAAAGCTCCCCCTGCCTCTAAAGTTACCACGACCTCTTGAAACCTGCATATCGCCAAATTGCTAATTCAATCTGTTTTGTTGGTTGTCACTACCATGTCCTATACCACGGCCTCTTGAAGAGAACATCCCACGTCCCCTACCTAAAGTGGAGTAGAAAGCTTGGACCTGTTCACCACTTCTTTCAGATGTCTCACTTTTCATGTTGATCTCTTCAGTGATCATAAGGGAGACCAACACATCAAAATCTGAAAATGGCTTTTTGACATGTACGGAAGTTACAAAAGACTTCCAAGCCTTTTCATTGTTAAGTCCGCCCAAGGTAGATGACACCAAATCATCATCATCGGGCATTGCATCAATCGTGCTGCCAAGGCATCTGCAATGCTCCTTACCTTCAATGCATACTCATTGATAGACATCTTCCCTTTCTTTAATGTACTCAACTATTTCTTGAGTTGAATCTTTCGTGCCTTTGTATTTACGGAAAACATACTTTCAAGTATTTGGTCCAAGCTGTATATGAATTCTTTGCATTTCTGATATGTCCTAGCATATTATTATCAATTACTGCAGACAGCCAATACATGACCTTCTTGTCTTTTTCATTCCATTCCATCCGTGTCTTTGTCTCTTCTATAGTTGGAGGATCACTCGCCTCCGACTCCTTTTCTTCACCTGAAACAAACTTGTAGAGGCATTTTCCAATAAGGAAGTTCCTGACACGAATTTTCCACGAAGGGTAGTTGTTCTTATCGAGCTTCTCAATGATGGGGCTTCCACTGTTCTCTGCCATTATCACAAAACTAATATCAAACAGCAAGAAAATCTTCTGCAACCCTTGACCTGTAGTGCACAGCAATACACCAAACAGCCTTTTACATTGTCTGCTCAACAATACATGTAATCTGTAACCTATTTGCAGATAAACCTTATATTTGCTTCCTGTAAACACCTCAAAAAATTACAGATTCGCAATCTATAACCTGCGCATCCACTTTCGGTCAAAACAACCGAAATCACGGTGTACCTTGAAACTGCTATCCGCAACCTTGCGGCTCTAAAATGGGGCCTGAAACTGCTGAGATTTTTGCTCTTCCCTGCTTCCGGTGCCTCCATAGGCATTATCCAAGAGAGAGAGTGGAAGAATGGGAGAGCTTCTTACCCGTGGCTTGCTTGCTCAAACCTTGCTTATTCTCCTTCACTTCAGCCTTTGAAATCAATCTCTCTTAGTGGTGCGGCTTTGATACCATGTCAAGAATCACGTGGTGGGGGGACTTGCTCAAGATGCTGCACCGAACACACACAGAATGCACAAGGAGAAGCTCACTCAAGAGACAAGAAGAGAGATGGAGGCCAAAACGTTTTCTTGCTGGTTTCTTATTCTTCTTCCACACGCTTTACAATATACACAAAGCATAGATAAGATACAACATAAAGGAAAGGTGCCTACTAAGTCAAACAATGCATAACCGACTATACTAGTCGATTGGCACTATAACTATGCCACCTGTAAATAGGTCTAACAACCTGAATATAAAAAGTAATGAGTCAGTGGCCATGTGAGAGTCATAATGACCACCGATGTGCTAAGTGTAGAGGTGTGGACCCATCTAACTAGGCGGTCTATCATTAATGTCCGCATGTGTTGAGCTTGTCATCTCAACAACTTGCACTAGAACCTACCAACCTTATTCCAAGGAGTGGCAAATCTATCTTGTGATTAAAACACAAGCCATGCCACGTTGCTACTTGTTGCACAAGTGTCACACCTAACTCATGAGATCATTTCACCCATCAAACTGCATTTCTTGGTCAAAGAATTTTTTTAGTCAAGATGTAGGGTTTGGGGTGTCTTCTTGCCCAACCCGACGCTAACCTTGCTAGGCCAATAATGTTTGGGTCTAGGGTTTCTAGGCTCAATCGGAATTTTTGTATTAGGTCGTTCGATCCTTAGGGTGAAAACCCTAGATTGTTATTGCGTGGGCAATCACTTAACCCAACCATTTAGTGAATGTGGGTAGGATCCTTTAGGTTTGAGGATCTTGACTTGGCGACCAAGTGCGATACTAGGCAGAATTTCTAACGTGCTAAACCCTAGCTAGCACTTTGAGGTGTTCGTTATACTAACTAGTTATGCTTATACAAATCCCTTGAGGGTTATACCCTTACAAGTGATCTAGCCAAATCAGTCTACTTGTCTCGTGACAAGAAGCAATCTTTTCTTAAAGATGCTAAACTTGTTCTAAAGGTGTAAATAGTTGCAAGACATCACAATACGTGTGAATATGCGATTCATTACTTCTATGCAATTATAAGATTTGCAATTAACCATTTCTTTCCCTTGCTAAAATCAAAACATTTGACAACTTGGGAAATAACTTGCATAAATTCTACATAGATTTACATCAAGAGTTTTGCCTACTACCTTTCGTTTAATGCAATCGAATTTCAGGCTTTGATATGACATGCAACCTTTTCTAGATGCAACTTCATTGAATGAAGTTCATGCATGAGGAATATGTGACATGCAACCTTTTCTACATACAACTTCGATGAATAAAGTTCATGTATGACGAATATTATAAGACTAATGATGACTTAATCCATTTTACAAGCATCTTCGCATGCAACATGCAAATCCATGGTTTCATTTCCATTCTATGCAATTCTTTGGACAACATCTAACGGATGTTAATGATTTTTCCTCATGCGAATCACAACAAGGAAGTTATTACCTAAATGCAATATATGCTTGTTCTTTCTTGCAAGGAAAGCAAGGGTGAATTAAACAAATTTTTCATCCTTTTAACCTATGCAATATGCATTTAGGCTTGTCACATTCGAAATGCACAAAAAGGGCAACATGCGACTAAGCTCGTAAGATGAATAAGTAATTTATATTCATAACTTTCCTATGAATTTTAAGCATGCCCAACATGGAATTTAACTTCTAAGAACCTGGTTATGAGGACTTGCATCGATGTCCACGTGTAAACTTGGGTTCGAGACTTCCGCGCGTGCACCCTGCGACTTTGGCTTTGGAGCCATCGTTAATGACTTGAACTCTGCGATTTGTTCTCACTTTTACGCAATCTCTAAACTCCCTCCAAGCTTGGAAACTCAGCCTCAAGATCTGCATACTCCCTATTGCGTAGGAAATTCCTTCATAAAATGCGGTTTTAAGAAATTGGGAAGGCTCATGGAAACGCGGCTTATGGGAGCCCAACTTTAGAAGCTTCTCAAGAAGATTCTAAGAAGCTTCTGATTCAACAGAATTACGTGGGAGGAGGGATGTAATTATTGGAGAAGAGAGGATTGATGACGATGTTGGGGCAGGGGATATGGGCGGCAGCCTGGCGCTGTAGGCGGGCTGCGTGGCATTGGCAAATGGCGGCTGCAGCACGGCACGTCAAAGCCTCTCCTTTCTCTCCCTTCGTTCGTGCCTCCCCCCAATGCCTAAGGGGGAGGTTATATAGCCATTGAGGGGGGGGGGGGGGGGGGAACTCCACAGCGTGGAGCTTTCATGCCTTCTCCCTTCTCCCCATGCACTCCACCACTACACCTTCTTCTCCCACTCCCTCTCCCCCTGCCATGCATCGGATGAGGGGAGGGGTAATTAAAAAAATTTGCCTTAGTCTTACCCATTATCCAATTTTCCCTTTTTTTCTAGAAGGGTGTTCTCATGCAGCTTTGCGGTCTTCAAGCCGTGGCCCTTATGCACTGTGCGGGCAGAGTTTATTAACGCGTGAAGGTGGAGTATTTAGCCCAAGGTACTTCTAGTCAAGGGGAGAAAGTTTTAAGCTACTTTTTCACGGGCGTATAAAGGTTAAAATTCATTAATATTTCTTGTATAAATATTACATTCTCTTCCCCTTAGAGGAATCGAGATGTCCTCATCTCAAGAAGAACTGGGGGTATTGTTGGTTGAGAGTACTTTCATCCATCCAAGTGGCATCCTTCTTGGGATAATCTTTCCATTGGACGAGGTATTCTCTTAAGGTTCTGGATCTCAATTGTCTCTCCCTAACATCTAAGATCCTGTCAGGACGTAGCTCAAGGACTCCTTGGCTAGGCATTACAACTTGTTGATCATCAAGTACGTGAGTAGGATTAGGTACATACTTCCTCATTAGACTGATATGAAATACATTATGAACCTTTAGGTTCTCAGGGAGTTGAAGTCTATAAGCATTAGGCCCTAGGCACTTGAGAATCTTGTAGGGTCCACAATACCTTGGACTTAGCTTCTTGCATTCACCTAAGGATAGGGAACTCTTCTTTGGGTGTACATGAATGAAGACCATATCTCCTTCAACAAAGGATCTATCTTGACGTTTCAAATCTGCGTATGCCTTCTATCTATCCTTGGTGGCTTGGATGTCCTGTCTTATTGACTTCATTTGGTCGTCCATATCTTCCAGCATCTACTTTGAAGCTTCAACTCTTAGGGTTGGGTTTGAGAAGTTTAAAGGACTTCGACAATTGTGCCCATACAATGCTTGAAAAGGGGTCATCTGAATGCTTTGTTGGTAGGAAGCATTGTAGGCAAACTCAACTAGTGGCAAGTATTGAATCCACTTTTTTGGTTCATGACAGCAGTGTGTCCTTAGCATATCCTCGATGACTTGGCTGACTCGCTCCATTTGACCATCGGTTTGAGGATGGTAAGTTGTACTAAGACAGAGTTGAGTCCCAATGGCTTTGAAGATAGCTCTCCAGAAGTGTGATGTGAAGAGAGAGTCACGATCACTAATGATTCTTCTGGGTAACCCATGCAGTTTGAATATCTCCTTGATGAACAACCTTGCAATGTCTGAGGCTTTATAGTTTGTCTTAATAGGGATAAGATGCGCAACCTTCGTTAGCATGTTCACCACAACCATAATGGAGTTTTACCCTCCTTGAACTTGGGGTAGGCCAACAACAAAATCCATACTAATGAATTCCCATTTCATTTGGGGAATGTCAAGTGGTTGCAACTTCCCTGGCATTTTGACATGTTCAGCCTTAATGTGTTGACAAGACAAACATTCAATGACATATTTGAGAATGTCACCTTTAAGCCTCTCCCAATAATAGCTCTTTCTGACTACATTGAGGGTCTTCGCATACCCAAGATATCCTGAAAAAGGGGAGTCATGAGCTTCCCAAAGTATCTTTTGCTTGAGTGACTGGCTTGCCGGTATACATAATCTCGTTCTATAGTAGACAAGTCCATTATCGATAGATAATTCTTGATACTTAGCTTGTAGCTTTGGGTCTTGATCCTTGATAGGGATCTCCCTTAGCATCTTCTGATAGGTTGGATCATGGCATGCCTCTTCTCTAGCTAGCTCAAGTATTGGGTTGTTTGGCATGGATACCTTTGTGGCTAGAGATCTTGCAAGATTAGAGAATTTAGAAATACCTTGCAATTGAGTGCATCGGCAACTACATTCTCCTTTCCAGGCTGGTATTTGATTTCAAAATCATACTCCTCCAGCACTTCAATCCATTGATGTTGCATCATGTTGAGCTCATTCTGGGTAAAGATCCACTTGAGACTTTTATGATCCGTCACTAGGGTAAACCTGTTACCCAACATGTAGTGTCTCCATAGCTTGAGAGCATGGATGACAGCTAACAACTCCAGATCATGGGTAGCATAATTCCTCTCATGGCTCTTCAGTTTCCTTGAAGAGTATGCTACAGGATGACCCTCTTGCATAAGCATACATCCTAAGGCAAGTGTGCTAACATCAGTTACTACTTCAAACTCCTTACTGAGGTCCAGAAGTTTGAGGATAGGTGCTGATACCAAACTTTGCTTTAGTTTATCAAAACTGGATTGTTCAGTAGTTGACCATACAATTGATGTTTGCTTCTTCAGTAGATCGATCAGCGGTGCTGCAATCAAAGCATAGTTTTTGATAAAGACACTATACCATCCTGTCAATCCAAGAAAACTTCGTATTTCTTTGATAGTTGTTGGTGTTGGCCATTCTAGAACATCTCTGATTTTGGCCGGGTCTATTGAAATTCCTTCAGCTGAAACAATGAATCCCAGATATTCAATCTGTCGTTTGAAGAATGCACACTTCTTCTTCTTGGCATAAAGCTTGTATGCCCTCATTGTCTCAAGGAAAATGCGAAGCTGGGGTTCATGATCTTCTTCCTGTTTGGAGTAGACTAAGGTATCGTTGAAGAAGACGAGTAAGAAGTCATCAAAATATGGCCTAAAGATATCCTGCATTAACCTATTGAAGTTGGTAGGTGCATTCATCAGCCCGAATGACATGACCAGGAACTCAAAATGTCCATATCTTGTGCTGAATGCCGTCTTTGGGATATCCTCTTCCTTGATCCTTATCTGATAGTATCTAGACTTAAGATTAATCTTGGAGAAGATCTTTGCGCCTTGAAGATGATCAAGAAGTTCATCTATTCTTGGCATAGGGTACTTGTTCTTAATGGTTGATTGATTCAACCCTCTGTAATCAATACATAGCCGAAGCGTTCCATGTTTCTTCTTTTGGAACAGCACTGGAGCTCCCCATGGCGAACTGCTGGGACGGATGTAGCCCTGATCTAACAGTTGCTTGAGTTGCTCCTTCAGCTCAATCGCTTTCGGGATGGATATCCTATATGGCCTCTTTGCATTGGCGCAACTCTTGGAACTAGCTTGATTTCATGATCAACTTCCCTTTGAGGTGGAAGTTCTGTCAGCTCTTCGGGAAATACGTCCACGTACTCCTTTAGCCATGAAGGTTCTTCACTAGACTCCCGATTTTGATCTAGCTTATTAAGCTTAATCAAATAGACAGGTAGTCCCTTTCTAACTCCCTTTATTATTTAAGATGCTTTGGCCAATTTAATTTTTGGCCTTCTAGCCTCTCCTTGTGTTGTGACCAATTTCCCTTCAAAGTTTCGAAAGGAAACTTGCCCCTTTCCACAATGAATGTGGGCATCATTAGGTTTAAGCCAATCCATTCCGAGCAAACACTCATGGATACCTAGGTTCATAACCCTGAATCTAATCGAAGTTGACCTTCCTCCTAGTAAGAATTCCACCTTAGCAGTTTGCCTGGTACAAGTGACCTCACGACCATTTGCTAATTCCACAAGCAAGGTAGGTGCATCTTTTGTGGCTATTCCTATTCTTTTTGCACAAACTGGTGAAATAAAGGAATGTATACTGCCACAATCAATCAAGGTTTTGAAGCCTTTACCTTGATAATTCGATGGTGTCTGAATCACCAAAAACTGGCAATTTGGGCCTTTCTTGTGAAGCGCGGCATGGACTGTTGCCCTCTCAAAGTCTGCTTCCATGGTCAGGTCTTCTTCTTTGCATATCTCCCTGTTGGCAACACAGGCGGTTCTTCCTCTGCCCCTGGTGGCGGCTCCTTGGCCACTGCTGGTTCCTTGGAATGGTCCTTGGTGTTGTTCTCCGCCAAGCTTGGGACATTGCCTTTTGAAATGACCGGGCTCCTTGCACTGGAAGCAACGGAGGTTGCGGCCATTACCTTGGGTAGGAACAAAATTATTAACATTGTTGGTCCTTGCTTTCTTCCTTTGTCCCTGGTTTTGACCTTGAACACTCTTCGCCTAGGACCTATACATCCCTTTGCTCTGATCCTTATATGACCAAGTCTTGTTATTTCTTGGCCTGGTTTGCACCTCTTGAATTATGGGCGCATCTCGAATGAGTGCATCCTGAAGATCTGTCGGCCGCATTGATTCGAGGCGGGTGTTTACGGGTGGGTTTAATCTAGCACAAAACTTTGACACATGTTGTGTCATATCCATTTGTGGCGCATACTTTAAAAGAGAGACAAACTTTGAGTAATATGCGTCAAGAGATAAACCAAGCTATTTCGGCTCATAGAACTCGTTCATCTTCTGCGTGTGGTATGCAAGTGGTAAGTATCTTCCTTGCACAGCTCTTTTCAGCTTCTTCCAAGTAACAAACCCTTCTGAGATCCCTTGGTCTCTGCACCATTTCTTCCACCAAAGTCAGGCTTCACCGGTGAGCTTCAACTTGGCGAGCATTGCTTGGTTAGTGGGTGCAGTACCGGCCGCTTCAAAGTAATCTTATATGGACTTGATCCAGATCTCAGCATCAGTTTGGACAGACCTTCCCTTGCCATAAAATTCTGGTGGCTTGATTTGCTTGAGAAGAAACTTCTTCTCCTGAATCACGGCCGTACTTGGTGTAGGGGTCGGCCATACTTGGTGTAGGGGTTGGACTAGGAATCTGTACCTGAGATTGTGCCTGGGCATTGAGATTTTCAACATTAACAACTCGCTAAACGTTTCTTATATTACATTTCATGCCCAATTCAACTTTCAGCCAAGAGACCTAATCAGTTAACTTTTTATCAATACTCATAGTCAAGACAATCATTGATAAAAAGAGTCTTATTTCATTCATATGGACATAGCCCTTTCGGAGTACAATTATTCTTGGGAAGATTGAACAAGCTGATACATTAATTTGGGGAGAATAAGGTTGTGATGCATTCAGCTACGGGAACTGGGTAATAATATGGATTTGGGTCATGGATCTTTAGGAATCGATAGGTCATTGGAAGATTAGGGTATCCTTTCCTTTGGTACCCGTTCTTCTTGTAACATCCCAACACCTTGATTCTGTCGGCAGGGATTATCCGGGTCACTTCCTCGTATACATACGTGTTCAGCTTGACCTTCTGCCCTCCGACATGTAGGGTTGTGCTTGTGTGAGCCTCAACAAAGATGAACAGCTTCACGATCTTCAGGTCCTCCAGCCACCTGATCCTCTTTAGGTTTGTTCGAAGGTACGCAAATCGGTGGGCAGCAATGTAATAGATTCCTGAGTCACTTATCCATCTCCATTCCACATACAAGGGTGAAGGATTGTAGATGTGGTCTAGGATACTCATCATATCAATCCTTTGTCGATAATTCGAGGCATGCATCACACGCATAAACATGACCTGGAACACCAAGAATTTGTTCCATGCTTCATGACTTTGTAAGTCACCATTGATAAGTAAGGAGACGATCTTAACAGCAACATTTGCTCTACTTTTCCTTATTAGATTTTCTTGTAAATTAGTTCCTCGTTGGTTTACTTTGATACCAACTCTAACGTGTCCACCTATTCGCTCGCAGAACACGTCTTAGCAACCCATCGGGAAGAGAGTCCAGAAAGCGCCACCTGGCACTCCCACGAAATGTCATGGGGTTTGCAATCTAGGTCTTCTCGAGTCTGCCATGAAGCGGAAGCATTCCGGCCATTCCCACTTAGGACCAACCTGAATCAGGGTTCTCCTAGTGGTCAAATTCCTAGAACGGCGCCTAGCATGAACTACTTTACACAAAAAAGTCAGGGTCAAAGCAGATTCATGCTGCACTTAGTTCAAGGAGAATGGGAAATGAGAGGGATGCAAAGCTCGACCTCTCTGCCCATTAGACATAGTCCCATTCTATTCCCCTAAAACAACATAAATCGGGACTCTAGTATCCTAGTTTCTAGGTCAACGTTCCTTGCACTTCATTTCCTTCGAGAAAAGTTCTTAGCCAACCGGGACCATCCATCGGTAGGATGAACCCATGGCCACATCCACCGCACTTTCCTCAGGGTTGCTTTAGTTGTCTAATTACCTACCACATCAGTTGGAAACACATAAAACAACTTCTTTAATTAGCCAATCAGTCACCGGTTCCTTCACGTAATCTTAGCATTGACATAGAGAAATAATGTCAAACAAGTTCCTTTTCAACAATTTATCTTAATTATCTTTGGAATACATCATAATAATCTAGCCCGTAGACTAATCCATAATCTGCCTAAAGGCACCCGAAGGCAATCCAGCAATCCTCAGGGATTACTAATCCAAGTTTCCACCCGTAGACTAGTATGCGGGCCTTGAGATCCAATCTCGAGTCACGTCGATCTCTTGTGCAGGGCTCAGAAGGCAAGGTATTTACGGTTAGATCCCCCTCTGGAACCCAAGCGTCTTCCTGCTCCAAGTAGTACCCAATGGAGAGACCTCTCGCGGCGGGTTTGGTCCACCTTCCTGACGCGGCTAACAACCCCCTTAGTTAGGGTCACGCATATAGTCGGGGGTAACTAATGCTGCCTCTCCCTTCAAGCCTTAAACTTGAAGCATTAATTATCTTTCCATCTTTAGTTTCTTGAGCAAATGATACAAACAGTGCTCCTAAACTATACAAACACAATCAATCTAGTGGTCGTTTGTTTGGCCAACTGCTAAGGTGTGAATCCTTTCCTCCGAATGCGTCCAGCATCCAATCTGGGATCAATTGGGACTTGGCAAGATCCTCAAGGGTTTGTTTGTTTACCCTTTTGTCCTTGGGTTAGGGTCATACCCTATCAACCCAAATTAACCAACACCTTAGATTTCTTAAGTTAAGACAGTAAATCCTAGCGACCATGTCACTCTAACTTGATTTGTCAATTGCTTGCTAGGAAATTCATAGTTACCTTATCTTGGCAAATCAATCTAAGAAGGGTGATGTAGCAGGATCTCTACTCATCCTCTTGCACAATAGACTTGCACTAGAACCTATCAACCTTATTCCAAGGAGTGGCAAATCTATCTTGTGATTAAAACACAAGCCATGTGACGTTGCAACTTGTTGCACAAGTGTTGCACCTAACTCATGAGATCATTTCACCCATCAAACGACGTTTCTTGGTCAAAGAATTTGTTTAGTCAAGATGTAGGGTTTGGGGTGTCTTCTTACCCAACCCAATGCTAACCTTGCTAGGCCAATAATGTTTCTGTCTAGGGCTTCTAGGCTCAATTGAAAATTTAGTATTAGGTTGTTCAATCCTTAGGGTAAAAACCCTAGATCGTTATTGCATGGGCATTCAATTAACCCAACCATTCCGTGAATGTGGGTAGGATCCTTTCGGTTTGAGGGTCTCGACTTGGTGACCAAGTGCGATACTAGGTAGAATTTCTAACGTGCTAAACCCTAGCTAGCACTTTGAGGTGTTCGTTGTACTAACTAGTTATGCTTATACGAATCCCTTGGGGGTTATACCCTTACAAGTGATCTAGCCAAATCGGTCTACTTGTCTCACGATAAGAAGCGATCTTTTCTTAAAGATGCTAAACTTGTTCTAAAGGTGTAAATAGTTGCAAGACATCACAATACGTGTAAATATGCGATTCAGTACTTCTATGCAATTATAAGATTTGCAATTAACCATTTCTTTCCCTTGCTAAAATTAGAACGTTTGACAACTTGGGAAATAACTTGCATAAATTCTACATAGATTTACATCAAGAGTTTTGCCTATTACCTTTCGTTTAATGCAATCGAATTTCAAGCTTTGATATGACATGCAACCTTTTCTAGATGCAACTTTGTTGAATGAAGTTCATGCATGATGAATATGTGACATGCAACCTTTTCTACATACAACTTCGATGAATGAAGTTCATGTATGACAAATATTATAAGACTAATGATGACTTAATCTATTTTACAAGCATCTTCGCATGCAACATGCAAGTCTATGGTTTCATTTCCATACTATGCAATTCTTTGGACAACATCTAATGGATGTTAGTGATTTTTCCTCATGCGAATCACAACAAGGAAGTTATTACCTAAATGAAATATACGCTTGTTCTTTCTTGCAAGGAAAGCAAGGGTGAATTAAACAAAATTTTCATCCTTTTAACCTATGCAATATGCATTTAGGCTTGTCACTTTTGAAATGCACGAAAAGGGCAACATGCGACTAAGCTCGTAAGATGAATAAGTAATTTATATTCATAACTTTCCTATGAATTTTAAGCATGCCCAACGTGGAATTTAACTTCCAAGAACTTGGTTATGAGGACTTGCAACGATGTCCATGTGTAAACTTGGGTTCGAGACTTCCGCATGTGCACCCTGTGACTTTGGCTTTGGAGCCATCGTTGATGACTTGAACTCCATGATTTTTTCTCTCTTTTAAGCGATGTCCAAACTCCCTCCAAGCTTGGCAGCTTAGCCTTAAGATCTGCCTACTCCCTCTTGCATAGGAAATTCCTTCACAAAACGCGGTTTTAAGAAACCGGGAAGGCTGGTGTAAACGGGGCTTATGGGAGCCCAACCTTGGAAGCTTCTTAATAAGCTTCTAAGAAGCTTCAACAGAATTACATGGGAGGAGGGATGTAATAATTGGAGAAGAGAGGATTGATAATGATGTTGGCGGGGGATATGGGCTGCCTGGCAATGTAGGCGGGCTGCATGGCATTGACAACAGTAGCCACAGCACGGGGCTGCAAAGTCTCCTTTCTCTCCCTTCATTCGTGCCTCCCCCCAATGCCTAAAGGGGAGGTTATATAGCCATTGGGGGGGGGGGGGGGGGAACTCCACACATGTGGAGCTTTCATGCCTTCTCCCTTCTTCGCATGCACTCCACCACTATGCCTTCTTCTCCCACTCCCTCTTCCCCTGCCATGCATCGGCTGAGGGGAGGGTTAATTAATTTTTTTTCCTTAGTCTTACCCATTATCCAATTTCCCCTTTTTTCTAGAAGGGTGTTCTCACGTGGCTTTGCGGTCTTCAAGCCGCGGCCCTTATGCACCGTGCAGGTGGAGTTTATTAACGCATGAAGGTGGGATATTTAGCCTAGGGTACTTCTAATTGCGGGGAGAATATTTTAAGCTTCTTTTGCGTGGGCGTGTAAAGGTTAAACTTCATTAATATTTATTGTAGAAATATTACAAAGAGACTTATAATAGCCCATACTATTGGCTGTATATACATATAAATTTGCTAGAGACACAGTTTTTGTTGCATGAGGAGGTTCAATCTTTTTACATGACGCACTACCATAGCCTCCCTTTATAGTAGTGCAGCCCGAAAACCCTTGAATTCTCGGGCATTCAGTCAATCTCTGTTTCCATGATGGTTAACACAGACAGTAATAAATTGGATAGCTTGTTCATTATCCTTGCTTCGGATTCAAGCATAGGAAGAACCATCATCAATAGATTTTGTTTCCGAGCGGGCTTCAGAAATATAAGGTTGCCCAAGAATGATAGGGTAACTACAAGAGTCTTGAACAAAAAAGTGAAAATTGTCTTTTATGTCTCCAATAGTTACCTGCACATTAGAACATGCAGCATATAACTCTCCAGAAGAGTTGTTTGCAGCTCTCATTTGCCAACCTGGATCAACATCTATGGGCCATCCGCCACTTTCATAGAGACTCCTTGCCATGACGTTTATCTCCGAGCCATGGTCTAAGAGTGCAATACATGGTGTTTCTCTTTCTCCAATTTTGACATCTGTCTCTGTTGTTGCTCTTGCCCAATGCGTACAGGAGTAGTGACTACTTGGAATGAACCGAGCCTCTTCTTCCTCATGCATGTGCTGTAGACAGCCTTCTTTTTGAGAGGTGGGCTGCCCAATTGGTTTGGACCAGCCGACCATTACATTTACAGCTTTCACTTCTTTAATTTTTTCATTCATGTTTTCTTTATCTTCAGCCTTAATTGCTGCAATTAATTCTTTAATTGCTTCAAGTTGAATTCCTTGTGAAGTCAGCTTCTCTTCATCCTGCACAAAAACTCGAAGAACTTGCAAAAAAGCATACAATGTTTCTTCATCACCAACATATTGTGATTTTCTTTTGATTACATTAATAATTACATCATGGAATTCACGTTTGGCAATTCCAAGAATTTCGCGTAAGGTGAACTCAAATTTGCTTCCTAGAATTCTATGTTAGACTGCAATTTGTAGCGTGGCTACTTGCCTTTCTTCTTTTCTTCAGTCTTCTTTGTTTGTGGAGCATCCTATCACAATCAACAACATGATCAGCCACAAATCTTCTACATCCCTGCTCATTCAGCTCTTCATTCTTCTCATGGATATCATACCCTTTTATCACCACATTGCCAAGAAAGGGTAAGATCAACAGATGAATATACTCCCTCAAGACTTTATGCATACCATTAATACTATATTAGAGAATTTGGGAATCTCCCAAGTTCCACTTTCAAATAAGGAGTAAATATTTGACCAAGTGGCTAAATCTTAACCCCATATTTGAGAGTGGGACTTGGGGGGATTGCTTATATAGTGTAATATTTTCGCTCAGAATATTGAAGAGCTTGGGTCACTGCACACCCACACAAAAGGCTGTGCAAAGTCATCTCCCACGTCGCAATTATTGGCAGCCTAATCCATACCCCGCGCGTGGAAAAATGAGCCCTCCGCATTGTGCAATTGAGGCCGGGGTTTAAGACCACAAAATTTGCAGGAGAACACCCTTTTTGAAGGGCCAATTGGATAAATTTTAGGCTTTTTTTTTCTAATTATTTATTCCCCAAGCCGATGCATGGCTGGGGGAGAGGGAGTGTGGGAAGGAATGGCCTAAGGTAGAGTGGTGTAGGGACTGCATGAGGAGGGAATGGCATGCATAAGCCACGTAGTGGCTACCATCCCCCCCCTAAGCACTATATAAACACTCCCCTCTATGAAAAAAGTGAAGGAGGATCAGACGATCAGAGAGAGGGAGATTAATAGCTACTCCAAATCGACGCCGACCCCCATCCGCCATTGCCGCCTTGTGCCAAGCCGCCGCCCTCAATACCATCACCATCATCTTCATCCTCACCTCTTTCAATTCGACGCTGTCACCCTCCTCCCCAATCATTTCCTTTCTGTCACGTTCTGGCAACAAAATCTCTTAGAAGGTTCTTTAGAAGCTTCTAAGGGTGGCTTCCATAAGCCCCATTCCCGCAAGCCTTTCCATAAGCCCCATTCCCACAAGCCTTCCCGGGTTGCTTTCAAAACCGCGTTTTGGTGAAGGAATTTCCTACATACGAGGGAGAAGGAAGATCTTGAGGCTGTATGGAGAACATGTAGAAGCGAGAGCAATTCATAGAGTTCAAGTCATCAATGATGGATCCCAAGAAGACGCAAGGCGCACTCGCGGGAGGTTCTTCCTCGAACATACACGTGGACATCCCCACGGATCCACAAGCCTAGGTTTTACAATTTTAATCCCACGTATAAGAAATGCTTTAAGCATGCTTAATTCCATAGGGAGAATGCATTTTGTGCTTATCATTAATTCATGTAGTAGTGATAAAAGTACACTCGAGAAATTATATCTGTAAAGGATGGACAAGGATTGGTGCATATCATGCAATTGGATTGTTTGCATTCCCAAAGTTGTGAACATAAACTACTTGTCCGTCTTAGGAGCTTAGCTGCATGTTGCTTTTTCATGCACTTCAAAGGTAACAAGCCTAAGCGCATATCGCTTAGAGTTAACGATTGAAATTGTTAAGCACATCCTTGATTGGCCGTGAAAGAACAAGTGTATTTTGCATTTAGTTAATAACTTCCTTGTTATGTCTCGCATGGAAAGAGTTGTTAACGTCCGTTGCATGTCATGAAAATGAAACCCTGGACAATTGCATAGTATGGGAATGGAATCACGGACTTGTAAGTTGCATGAAAAAGATGCTTGGAAATGGACTAAGTCAACACTAGCCTTAGTCTTGCATGAACTTCATTTACGATGTTGTATTTAAGGGTTGCATGCTACATATTCATCGTGCGTAAATTTCATTTCATTGAGTTGCATTTAGAAAAGATTGCATGGCTTATCAAAGCATGAAAAACCATTGCATTAAACGAGAGGTTGTTGGCATAGTTCCTTGATGTGAATCTTGTAGGTTCTATGCAAGATAATCTCTAAAATTGACATCCATCATCATGACTTTAGCAAGGAAAGAGATAGTTATTGCAAAACCTTTTAGTTGCCTAAAAGTAACGAATCGCATGTTTCAACTATTTACACCTTTAAAACAAGTTTACCATCTCTAGGAAGGGATCGTCCTTGTCGCAAGACAAGTAGATCAACTTATCTAAATCACCTAACCCGCAAGGGATTCGTATAGGCATAATTGGTTGATACGATAAATACCTCAAGTACTAGCTAGGGCTTGGCATGTTGGAAGTGCTACCTAATATTACACTTGGAACGCCATGTCAAAATCCTCAAACCCAAAGGTCCTACCAACATTCACGAAATGTTTGGGTCAATTGGACGCTCATGCAAACAATGATCTAGGGTTTCTACCCTAAGGATCGTTCGACCTAATGCAAAAAATTGGATTGAGTTTGGAAACCCTAGGACTGGGCCTAGTACAATTAGTGTTGGGTTGGGTAAGAAGACACCCTAAACTTTGCATCTTGTCTAAACAAAATTCCTTGACCAAGAAACGCCGTTCAATGGGTGAAATGATCCCATGAGTTAGGTGCGAGACGTGTGCAACAGGTTGCAACGTCGCATGGCCTTGTGATTTAATCACAAGACATATTTGCCATTCCTTGGAATGAGGTTGGCAGGTTCTAGCACAAGTCTTACTTGCAAGAGGATGACTAGACATCTTGTTAGATCACCTTTCTTGGGCTGATTTGCCAAGTTTAGGGAGATTATGTTTTGCCTAGTAAGCAAAGGATCAAACAAGTTAGAGCGACATGGTCATCACGATTCACTGTCTCAATTTAAGAAATCTAAGGTGTTGGTTAATTTGGGTTGACAGGGTATGGCCCTAACCCAAGGACAAAAGGGTGAACAACCAAATCCTTGGGGATCTTGCCAAGTTGCAATTGATCCCAGATCAAATGCTGGATGCATTCGGAGAGAAGGATTCACTCCTTAGCAGTTGGCCAAATTAAACGACCACTCGATTGATTGTGTTTGTAACAATTTAGGAGCATTGTTTGCATTGTTTTCTCAAGGAACTAAAGATGGAAAGACAAGTAATGCTTCAGGTTGAAGGCCTAAAGGGAGAGGCAGCATCAGTTACCCCCTGACTGTCTGCCTGACCCTAACCAAGGGGGTTGTTAGCCGCATCGGGAACGTGGATCGAACCCATCGCGAGAGGTCTCTCCGTTGGGCGCTACTTGGAGCAGGAGGATGCTTGGGTGCCAGGGGGGCTCTAGCCGTAAATCCCTTACCTTCCGGGCCTTGCACAAGAGGCTAAAGTGACTCAGGATTGGATCTTGAGGCCCGCATACTAGTCTACAGGCGGAATCTTGGATTAGTAATCCCTGTGGATTGTTGGATAGCCTTCGGGCGGATTATGGACTAGCCTACGGGCTGGATTATATGATGTTTTCCAAAGATAAATAAGATCAATTGATATAAAGAAACTTGTTTGAAACTATTATGGATTGCCTTCGGGCGGATTATGGACTAGCCTACGGGCTGGATTATATGATGTTTTCCAAAGATAAATAAGATCAATTGATGTAAAGAAACTTGTTTAAAACTATTTTTCTATGTCAAGTGCTAAGATTATGTGAAGGAACCGATGTCTAATTGACTAATTAAGGAAGCTATTTTTGCATGTCCAACTAAATGTGGTAGATAATTAGACAACTAAAACAACCCTGAGGAAAGTGCAGTGGATGTGGCCATGGGTCCCGTCCTATGGATGGGTGGTCCCGGTTGGCCAGGAACTTTTCTCAAATAGAATCAATAGCAGGGAACTTTTCTCGAGGGAAATGAAGAAGCAAGGAATGTTGACCTGGAGTTTAGGTTACTAGAACCCCGATTTATGCTATTTTAGGGAAATTGAATGGGACTATGCCTTATGGGCAGAGAGATCGAGCTTTGCATCCCTCTTGTTTCCCATTCTCCTTGGACCAAGTGCAGCATGAATCCGCTTTGACCATGACGTTTCTGCGTAAAGTAGTTCACCTGGGGTTCGACGCTAGTCACTCTCTAGGAATTTGACCACTAGGGAAAACTTTGATTCTGGTCGGTCCTAAGTGGGAATGGCTGGAATACTTCCGCTACGTGGTAGACTTAGGAAGACCTAGATTGCAAACCCTGTAACATTCCATGGGAGTGCCGGGCAGAGCTTTCCAGACTCTCTTCCCAATGGGCTGCTAAGATGTGTCCTGAAATGGAATAGGTGGACACGTTACATATAGTATCTAGGAAAAGTTTCACCTTCAAGTAAGGGAATAAGATTTGACCTTGTGTCTACATGTTAGACACATTAGGAATTCCCAAAATTTATGAAAATTTCCAAAGGAGGTCTAGAAGAAGAAGGCCCTGGTTTATCTTCTCTTCTTCTCTTTTCTTCAATCAAGACTTCTTTATGATTGACGTCAGCCAAATGTGCAAAGGCAGAAAAAGAATCTACTAGTTCTTTCCAACCAGTTATTCCTCGAATATACTGACTGGCGTTAGCCAAATCTTCTTTGGTTGCTTTACCACGTTCCATTTGATCTAGTACCTACATCCATACTTTAGATTACACATTAGCTTTACATGCATTCAAACTTGATTTAGTTGGCTCAATTTGCAGCCTATAGGTAGCTGCATCAATTGCTGCATATGCATTCTTTATAGCTAAATCTTCTAATCTTTTCTTCATTCTACCATTGCGAATATTTGACTCTAGTGGAAGACTAGTTTCAGTTGCATGAATTTTTTCGTCTTTCCAAAATATGAGCTTCTGTGCTTCAGCCTCACGGAAGGTAGAACACTTCCTCTTGTCATGTTGTTGGCTGTCACACCAAATACAGTGCCTCTTAAAGCCTTCTCTAATTTGTCTTTGAGTTGATGCTTGTCCTCGCTCTTCGACTTTGACATCCATCTTCTCTACTTTGGAACCAATTTCTGTAAGATTCAGATGAAGGTCGCGCATGGTTTTAATAAGTTTATCCATTACATCATTTTTAGAAGGAATAGAAGAAGAAGGAGTTGGTTGATTAGTCAAAGGAATAGGGGATTTTGAAGTTGGAACAAGCTCCATCAATGGAGTTGTTGAAGTTGAAGTAGAGCCCAATCTTAGTCGCATCCGCTCTCTTCGAGCAATCATGTTAACTGCATCAGTAACATCTGTCCATGCAGTCTTGACTCCTGATTCGGAGGTAGGATCTTCTAGGCAATCAACAAGCTTCTCTTGCAGAATGGGATCTGCAGGCTTAAGGAATAATTCAATCTTCTGACCTTCCATACTTTGTTGGTCTTCAACACATTAAGTTGTCCAAATTTACTTTCAAACTCATGGTATAGAGCTGTTGCAACTAAACCTTTGTTGGGGTTTTCAACCCATTCAGTGAAACTTTTCTTCGTCACACTAGGCTAGAGTCTTCTAAGAAGAATTCTTCGCCCAATACGTATTTTATTGAAAAAGACCATGGATTCTTTCTTGAAGACCATGCTTGGCTAGTCTGGCAAAATAACGGCTCCATGCATGTTGTGGTACACCAAAGAAAATCATTTTTTCAACATATAAGTGAATAAAAACAGAGAAATTCAACCATTAAATTATTTTAATTCACACCCAACTTCCTTTAGTGCCTTTATAGCAGTGGAATCAATCTTCTCTTTGTCTTGCCTTTGTTGTTGTTGTTATAACATTTGGATTTTTTGTTACTGAGTCTGCTGTAGTATGTGCACCAATTGTTGTAGAGTATCCTGAAGAATCCCCCATCTTGGAGTTCTCTTACACCAACCTTCACGTCGGGTTCGCCAATGTCGCAGTATGTAGGGTTGAAGGTCACCACAGGGGTTTGGCAAGAGAAGAATGTATGGGGGTTCAAGAGCTTAGACTTCAGAGATGGTAGACATAAGAGAAGGGTTGAAGGTTTCAAGCCAAGTTCTTGAAGATAAGAGACAATAGGGTGTTGGTAGATTCAAGGAGAGGAGTAGACAGAAGAGAAGGGGTTCGAAGAGATTGAAGATGTAAAAGAATACTCTAAAAAAGAATTAGAAAATATAGAAGAATACTAATAGAGATGAAGCCTGTCAGTTTCTTTCAGCATTATGAGAAAATATAACTCTAATAGATAAAAACGTGTACAAAATAATACCTTCCTCTATGCTGCTCAGATTGCCAATCTAATGCTTCCAATAGCTCTAAAAGGGGGGTTAAATAGTAGGACACCTGCCCAGAATCCTACCAGATCACTCCTCCTTCATCTCCCACTTTTGGAGTGCTGTTCACCTGAAAACAGCTATCGAGCGTCACACGATTTCGCTAATCACTTTTTTTACATAAAATCCTCTCAAATTGGTTGAAAGCTACATGCTTTCTTTTACATGTCCTCCTAATCTAGATGTTATCTATAGTTTTATGGTTTTTTTTACAAGAGATAATATCTAGAATATAAAAAATTGACTAAAAACTTGTCCAAAAAAATCTAATATTTTGAACCATGGACACTAATACTAATGTCTAAAGTGGCATTGGCTCTCTAAATCTAAAAGGAAGCCACACTCTAGATTTTTTTTACATGGTGTGCGCGTAGCGGCACGACATCGTGAAGACGTGACCTATTTGGTGGTGCCTTTCTATTGCAAGCTAGTGATACTCCCTTCTATGAAACATTATCTATGGCCTACAAAGTATTATTTGTTTTCATGCAAAATGGAAAAGGAAATTATGTTGATGCCTTACTATTACAATTGAACATATACTTTAGAGTCTTGAGATCAATTCCCAAATGCTAATTAACATTGAATTCTCTGACTCCTTTCACATAGAGCTTTTCCCCACTTGTTTGCTTGGAAATTATATCTAGATATAGAGTACATTGAAAGATCTAAGAGAGAACATTATGGACCTCCTTAGGCACTTTGGTTGCTACTAGCCACCAAATTTCCTTTTTTGACTACACACTAAATGGTTGGACAAGCATACTATCTTTGGCATAGGCCATAGTGTAATTCATCAATGTAAGGCCCACCCTCTCCAAGTTGCCTCCCTTTACAATTTGGCATATTTCAAGCTTGATAACAAACTCCATAAATTGAAACAAAACCTAGTAATAATAGTCAATATAAACTTGGGAGAAACAAGTGTACTATATTGAATCCATGATGTTAGATTAGGACAAGTCAATATCTTTCAAGAGAATTGCACCTTGTAGAAATGAGCCATGGCATATTGCAACTTAACCATGCTAACAAAAATATTATTGAAATTATCATAGTCATAAAAAAAAATTCATCTTTAGTTCCCTCCACTTCCATTTTATCAGTGATAAAAAAATACATTCGTATTGAATCAACAATGGATACATTTCATGTTCATCTTATAGCTCTTAGCTGAAATGGATGAGGCAAAATCATGTGCTTTATTTTGTTATGAGCTAACGAAATTGCTATCATTTTTTATATGGCCTGATAGCCTTGTCAACCAACCTTGATTATATCACATGCTATTTAAACTTCTTCTATGGATAAACTATTAAGAATATCTATAAGAACCTCATTCAAAGTAGCAAGACAGAGGGGTTGATGTTGAGGCTCTCTCAAAATTCCAATCAAATGCTTGTGTTTTAAGAATGTCATTAGAAGCTCCATTTTCTGACCCTCACCTTGGCATTTAGCATCATCAAAAAATTTCCTAACAAAAAATAGATTTTTTAAGGGAATAAAATATATTCAAATAGAAAATGATGAACCTTAATACTTAGACACATCTTTTTTGCACTCCACTATTTAAAGTATAGTGATAGCATTGGAAGTAACTAATGTTTTCTTTCCTAATAACCCATGGGAGTTTTCTTACACTTTTGCAACTTTGATTTTGTAATATTCTTATCCTTCTCCATTTTCTCCAAAAGGAATTTAAAGGAAGCATTCTCCTCCTCCTCTAATGTTCAATTCCTATGCTTGTCCGTTGCCATGTCTTGTCCCTTGTTTTTATATTGCTTCAATTCTTCCTCAAGCTTATGCACTTTGATTTGTTGATCTTGTAGAGCTTTTTGCAACACATTTAAAGAACTCTTGGATTGTAGCAAAGTTTCATAAGTGCTTCAATTCTTCCTCAAGCTTATGCACTTTGATTTGTTGATCTTATAGAGCTTTTTGCAACACATTTAAAGAACCCTTGGATTGTAGCAAAGTTTCATAGGTGCTAAACAAATTTATTGATAATATTGATGCATATGAATTGTAACGTGTCCACTCATTTACTTGCAGGACATGTTTTAGCAGCCCATTAGGAAGAGAGTCTAGAAAGTGCCACCCGGCACTCCCATGGAATGTTACGGGGTTTGCGATCTAGGTCTTCCTGAGTCTGCCACGTAGCGGAAGCATTCCGGCCGTTTCCACTTAGGACCGACCTGAATCAAAGTTTCCCTAATGGTCAAGTTCCTAGAGAGTAACTAGCGTCAAACCCTAGGTGAACTACTTTACACAGAAACGTCAGGGTCGAAGCGGATTTATGCTGCACTTGGTTCAAGGAGAATGGGAAACGAGAGGGATGCAAAGCTCGACCTCTCTGCCCATAAGGCATAGTCCCATTCCATTCCCCTAAAACAACATAAATCGGGATTCTAGTAACCTAGACTCTAGGTCAACATTCCTCACTGTTCATTTCCTTCGAGAAAAGTTCCCAGCCAACACCGGGACCACCCATCCATAGGACGGACGCATGGCCACATCCACTGCACTTTCCTCAGGGTTGCTTTAGTTGTCTAATTACCTACCACATTTAGTTTGACACGCAAAAACAGCTTCCTTAATTAGCCAGTTAATCACCAGTTCCTTCACATAATCTTAGCACTTGACATAGAAAAACAGTGTCAAACAAGTTCCTTTTCAACAAGTTATCTTATTAATCTTTGGAATACATCATATAATCTAGCCCGTAGGCTAATCCATAATCCACCTGAAGGCTATCCATAATCTGCCCGAAGGCAATCGAGCAATCCACAGGGATTACTAATCAAAGTTTTCGCCTGTAGACTAGTATGCGGGCCTCAAGATCCAATCTTGAGTCACATCGGCCTCTTGTGCAGGGCTCGGAAGGCAAGGGATTTACGGCCAGAGCCCCCTCTAGCACCCAAGTGTCCTCCTGCTCCAAGTAGCGCCCAACAAAGAGAGGTCTTGCGGCGGGTTCGGTCCACGTTCCTGGTGCGGCTAACAACCCCCTTGGTTAGGGTCAGGCAGAAAGTCGGGGGTAACTGATGCTACCTCTCCCTCCAGGCTTTCAACCTAAAGTATTATTTATTTTTCCATCTTTAGTTCTTTGAGCAAAGCAATACAAACAATGCTCCTAAACTGTACAAGCACAATCAATCCAATGGTCATTTTATTTGGCCAACTGCTAAGGAGTGAATCCTTCTCTCCGAATACATCCAACATCCGATCCGGGATCAATTGTGACTTGGCAAGTTCCCCAAGGGTTTCGTTGTTTGTGTACCCTTGTATCCTTGGGTTAGGGTAGGTTCCTTAAATTGCGAGAATAAATCCTGGGCAATTCTCGTCGCCCTAACTTGATTTGATCCTTTGCTCGTTACCTTAACTAGGAAAAGGATGACTACTCATCCTCTTGCAATTTAAGCTTGCACTCAGAACCTACCAACCTTGTTCCAAGGAGTGGCAGCTCTACTTTGTGATTTAACACAAAACCATGCGACGTTGTTGCAACTTGTTGCACAGGCATCGCACTTAACTCGTGGGATCGTTTCTCCCATCAATGGCATTTCTTGGTCAAGAAATATGTTTAGTCAAGATGAAGGGTTTGGGGTGTCTTCTTACCCAAACCAATCCCTAACCTTACTAAGCCAATGACATTTGGCCCTAGGGATTCTAGACTTAATCGGAATTTTAGTATTAGGTTGATCGATCCTTAGGGTAAACCCTAGATCGTTATTGTATGGATGTCCAATTTAACCCAAACATTCCGTGAATTGTGGGTAGGACTTTTGGGTTTGAGAGTCTCGACTTGGCAACCAAGTGCGATACTAGGCAGAATTTCTAACGTGCTAAACCCTAGCTAGCACTTGAGGTGTTTGTTGTACTAACTAGTTATGCTTATATGAATCCCTTGAGGGTTATACCCTTACAAGTGATCTAACCAAATCGGTCTACTTCTCTTGTGACAAGAAAGGATCTCTTCTTAGAGATGCGAAACTTGTTCTAAAGGTGTAAATAGTTGCAAGGCATCACATTATATGTAAATATGCGATTCATTACCTCTGTGTACTATAAGGTTTGCAATAACCCTTTATTTTCTTGCTAAAGTCATGACGAAAGACAATTTGGAGAATAACTTGCACAAAACCTACAGAGATTTACATCAAGGAGCTATGCCTACAACCTTTTGTTTAATGCAATTGAATTTTAGGCTTTAATATGATATGCAACCTTTTCTAGATACAACTTTGAAGAATGAAGTCATGTTTGATGAATATTATAAGACTAATGTTGACTTAATCCATTCTACAAGCATCTTCACATGCAACATGCAAGTCCATGGTTTCATTTTCATGCCATGCAGTTCTTTGGACAACATCTAACGGATGTTAACGACTTTCTCATGCAAATCACAGCAAGGAAGTTATTGCCTAAATGCAATATACACTTGTTCTTTCCACGGCCAATCAAAGATGCATTTAAAAATTTTCATCTTTTAACCCTAAGCAATATGCGCTTAGGATTTGCAACTTGGAAATACAAGCAACCCAATTGCATGACATGTTCTAACTCTTGTAAATCGTTCAAGGAGACAATTTTCCAAATGTATTTTAACTAGACTACGTGAATTAGAAACATGTGTAAATGCATTCTTCCCATGAAATTTAACGTGCCTAAATGCATTGCTTTAATGCGGAATCATTCTTTTAAGAACCTGGGCTTGAGGGATCGTAGGTATGTCCACGCGTATGCTTGGGGAAGAACCTCCCGCGTGTGCACCTCTTGCCATTTTCTTGGGAGCCATTGAATTCTGGTCCAACAACTCCTCCTTGACTCTTTCGTGTATCGAATTCCTTCTTGCCTTGGATTTTCTATTCTGTGGGGGACACGGCCCTTGCAGAATGTGATTTTTGACTAAACTTGCAGTGGTGAGGATGAAGAAGGCTTATAGAAGCCTTCTTTTTAGAAGCTTCTAAGAAGTTTCCATGCTTTTGGGGGCAAAAGTTACGTGGAGAGAGAAGAAGTCGTTTAGTGGGAGAAGATGCCGATGACGAAGGTGGAGGTGATAATGGTGATGGTGATGATAGAGTGGAGGCGGCAACAGTGCTACATCAGGCGGCAGCGGGCGGCGTGTGGCGGCGGCTTCCTGGCGTGGCGGCGCTCTCTGACAGCACGCCCTCCTCTTCTCTCTCTTCGTGCCTCCCTCCCAAGCTCCTAGGGGGAGGTTTTATAGTGTGTAAAAGGGGGGGGGGGGGGAGATCCACACACGTGGAGGCTTTCATGCCTTCCCTCCCTCATGCATCCCCACACCACACTCCTCCCTCTCTCCACTTAACTCACTTCTCCACACACACTCTCTCCCCCCTGCCATGCATCGGATGAGGGGAGGGGTAATTAAATTTTTTTTTTGCACTACTTTAATCATTTATCCATTTGCCTTTATGTAAGGGGTGTTTCTCGTGTGGCTTGCGGGTTTTAAACCCCGGCCTCATTTGCACGGCACAGTGCCGGATTTTAACATTGTGCATGGAGGGAACACTTTAGCCAACAACATTATTCGACGCGGGGGATTATTTTGCACTACTTCCTCGCAAGACGTGCGGGTTTTATAGTCGACTTAATATTTCGAGTGGAAATATTACATGAATATTTTCATCTAAGCATTTATAATAATCTAGTAGACCATTTTCACCATCCTAACAAATGTTAGTAACAAATAAGTGGAATTGAAAGGTGGATTTAGCCTAATGCTAGGATCATTAGGATACAAGGCAATATCCACCCAAAGATCAATATTTTTATTTCGGGCAAAAATAAATCTGAGTTAGTGATGTGACAGTTTTGGAAGAGTGGTGGTCCCAACTTAGAGGATGAAAGGGCTAGTTACTAGGGTGAAAAGAAAGGGAGACCCCCCTCCTTTCTAGGTAGGGCCCACCATAAAAAGTGAGTGGAGCCTGGGAATGTAGGGGGCCAGGGAACAAAAAGGCATGCACTGATGACCATTAAAGAGGGACTAATCCAATATAAAAGATTTCTAATCAATTTCTTACGAGACCCTTTTTGAGTCCATAATCCCCCTAATGGTGAATATCTCATGCTTAAACCAAAAAATGACTATTGAAATCAATTTTGATAATGAGATAGAGACATGATGTATTGTTGTCCATCTCATATAGCAATAGTGGAGCCCAAAATAGAAGTAGAAGAGGTAACATAGAGTCTATTCTTCTCATACAAATCCCATCTACTGAAGCTCAAATAGATCTTGAAGAGAAAGATGATGAAAGTGAAGATCAAGATTCTGATAGTGGAGAAAAAGAATATGTTCAATGAGAAGAGGATATAAATGAAGATCAAGTTCTAGAGGCCTCAGAAGTGGAAGATACTATGTTGTTGGATGGAATGACAATGATATCGTACAGGTTCATTAATGGCCTGTGAAGCATGCATATGATGCATAGAAAAGGGGTCAAGAAAAAGAAGATTTTCTTTACTAGTGACCATTATTTCCCTAATCCACCCTTTCCATGTAAGGATGATGATGATATACCATGTCAACAAGCTCCAATGCTATAACAAAAGATCAATCACATGAGTCCTTGTTATGTGACCTTCCTAGATGCATCCTCAAAAGATGAATCATCAAGCCAAGAAGTGAGTATCTCACAAATCAAATAAAAAACAACCCTTGTACCATTTCAATATCAACATAGATTTGAAAATTTGTAGCCAAAGAAATAAGAAATTGGTTCCATTGGATCATCAAAAGAGGATACTACTCCCGTGAAGGAGCTAGATTTATACCTAGAAGCTATTAGTGGGACCTTTATCCAAGAAATGGAAGTAGCTGTCTATCAAATGAGGAGCTATTGGTCCTTCATAACCTATTGAAGGAGAACTTGGATGTGTTTTCATAGTCCTATAAATATTTGAAGGGGATTGATTCCACTATATGTTAGCACCACATTGATCTAGAGCCGAATGCCAAGCCAGTAAGGCAACACCAACACACAATGAATTCGAATTACTCAGTCTTAGTGAAAACTGAGCCGTACTGCTAATGATATCTATCATTCTCATTTTGAAAAAGGAGGCATGATTCTTTTGCCTCCTTAATTCTAACTCTTGCCCCTACTCTGTTACCTTTTTTCCAACCTCTCAGAGAGGTGGCATGGATGATTCTAACAAAATGGTGTTCTAGCTACTATTGAAAGAAACATTAAAAAAAGAACAAACAAAGTTAATGGAAGAAAATGACTTCAATTCTTTCCATGCCAACTTACTTTTCAAGAAAAGCTGGAAATACCCTTAGGAGTAGGGAGATAAAAAAAGAAAGGAAAAAGAAACCATTATGGGAGAATAAGGAATCAATTCCCTATGATAACAAGCATTTCTCTAAGAAATATGGGACACCTCTTTGGGCAGGAAGTTGATTGTGGAAAAGGTAGAAACACCTCGTAGTCAAGACAAATGAAACCCTCAGCTAGCCTTGACTAGTGTAACCCTTAGTTGATCTTTCTAGGATGCAATTGTGAAGCCACCTCCCTTGGTGCATTGTGTCTTGTGACTATCAAATGTTTTAGCTCACTCCTACAGCAAATGGAAGATCTTCATTCCATTCAAGTTCATGATCTATTGGCTACCTCCATGGGTACATCTCTTTGTAAGAAAATGTTGTTCGACATCATCAAAATTGAAGATGATCTTAATCAATAACCATTGAGTGACGTGAGCTATCATTCTAATTGGATGGGGATGTGAATATGGGTTGTCCATTTGATCTGTTAACTGAGTGTGAGACAAAGAGTGGGATGAGTGACCAATATTTTTCCTTCAATTCAAATAAGATAGGATTTGTGTGGAATGGAGTATTGCATACATGGATTGGGCCTCTCAATGCCCAATGCACAATCTATCTTGTGCACAACACTATAAGGCTCCTTGTCCTTCCTTCTCACACCGTATGCTGGCATAAAGCACGATGTACTATTGCACCATCAACTACACACATACATATAGCTCTTACATAAGTGGTAGTAAGGATTAGATCAATGGGTTTGAGGAATTGGATTACCCTCATGTATCTATCGATAGAGCACAAGATGGTGGGGGGATAGAGTGTGACTTGTCCTTTCTTGTATTAACAAAGAGATGAGGATTGAGGGATGTTGTAATAATGGTGAGAGATATGTTCTCACTTTCCTATGCACACACAGGACATGCCTCTATCACCACCACACAACCCATCACACTTCCCTCTACATTGCACTACAAGGCTCCTTGGCCTTCCTACTTGCACTTATGCCAAATGGGTTGGGATCTACAGATACACCATAAATTATGCACACTAACATACTTTACCTAAGCCATTCCTCTTGTCAATTTTTAAATTGAGTATAAATTAAGGGTTCTCCTCAATTTTATGAGTGATGAGAGCAAACAGGATGAGTGACCGATTTATCATTTTCCAATTGAGCGATTGGTGAGATCAAAGGATGTATTTTTCATCAATGATACCTTGGCAGTCTTCATCCATAATGCTACCTTCCTGGGAGTTGTTGTACAGCCCCTGCTATGCTAGAGCATGTTGTGCTGAGCCATGGAACCTCTTGCACTAGACTTTGACACCTTGCACGACAACAAGTGAGCATGGTAATCTACTTAATGGGTCAAGTGTTTTTACCCTACTCTTTGTATTTTGTCTTTGTGTGTATCATGTCATAAGTGTGGGGACACAAAGGTTGGGATGTTTGTATTGTTTAGCCCTTGTTGGTCATTATAACCCGGTCTTGTCAAGTGACAAGTGTGGAGATACATCCTTACGTATCCATTCTGTGTGCACAACCTTGAAAACACCCTTTAGAACTTTCAATCAGTGAAATTTTTTTTCTATACTCTATTAGGGTCCCTTCCCCACCCACCCATCATGTTCCACCCCATATCTAGGGTTTCTTTTTTCAAATTTACCATTTTTTTACTTTTTGATCATTTCATGGGAACTTATCCTCACTTCATGGCAATTGGATTTTGACATCACAAGTGTGTTTATCCATTTTAATTGGTCACTTTTTCTTTTTACAATCTCTTGTCTTGAGTCACGGCTAATCCATTATTATTTTCTAAATGATTTTACGCACATTGAATGTGTTTCCATGTGAACATGCCTCTCTTGCATTGGCAATGTGATTTGTGTTGAGAATAGCAAATGATGTGCTTGCCCATAGAGGCTAGATGTATGCCCTAAAGAGGCTAGAAGATAGATAAATGATGTATGCTCTAGGAAGAGATGTTTAGAATCCCATATGCACACTGAGGAGAGTGGTACTATCCAAAAAGCTATAAAGTCATGTACTTGACACTCATTACAAGGTAATGATACTTTCAATTTGAGTCACTCAAGATTGTGTTTATGAGCCCAAGCTAATCTATCTTGGAACCTAATTCACTTGAGTTACAATTCCTCATTCTGATAATGTATCGTGTGTTTGACTTGCATCCACCATAGATGATATGGTTCTAGGTCCATATTTCTCAACATGGTATCAGAGCCATGGCTGAGCTACATAGCTAGTGGACACATTTTACTTCTTCATTGCATACTTTAAATCCTTCCTATTTTGATTTTTCTCCTTGTACATGCCATCAAAATCCTATTTCTTCAAGCCATCCACACATCCATTGTCTTGTAAGAGGTGAAGGAGCTCAAGGAAGGAGGTGTTGCTCAAGAAAATTGGTTTGAGGTTTGCATTGGAGGTGTTGTACCAACATCCCTCTCCCTCTAACTAGGATCAGGAAATTGTCATCCTCCAGAAAATTCCAAAGTGCATCTCTCCATAGCCCTATTACTAGGGAGGCTGGCAGCCACCTATGGCTCTTCCTGCAGCAATGCCACCACTTGCACCATTGCTGCTACATCACAATCACTGGCAGCACTACTAGGCATAGTAAGATTCATTTTTGAACAAGGAGACTGGGAGGTCACAAGGGTTTGGCTTTGTCACTATGTCGTCAAGGAAGACCTAGACAATCTAATTTCTTATTTGAAAGTGTGTTCTACTGCACTGAACAAATCCTCAAGGCCAATGGGCCAGTTTCTCATCACATCGGCTATGGCTATGGTTTGGGAGAATGGATTTGCAAGTAGTAGCAAAAGCAATAACATCATCGCAATGCCAAACCCCAACACCATTGAAGGCAGCTTATCAAACGAGCAAGTTGCATTAAGACTAATATGGTCATGATTTCTAGTGAGATCACCACAAAAGCCAAGGTGGACTATGAAAAGATTGTGTGTAAAGATTGTGTGGGACACATGCAGAGAGATTGGTTTCGTTTATGATGATGTTGGTCTAGATGTTGACCACTGCAAGGTTCTGGTTAACATTGAACAATAGAGTCTTGACATTGCTTAAGGTGCCCATGGGCATTTTACCAAGAAGCCTAAGGAGATTGGAGCTGGTGACCAAGGTTACATGTTTGGGTATGCAGCAGATGAAAGAGAAGAATTGATGCCTTTGAGTCATGTCCTGGCTACTACCAAGCTTAGGGCAAAGCTAACTAAGGTAAGAAAGAATGGTACTTGTGCCTGGCTTCTTCCTATGGGAAAACTCAAGTCATTATTTAGTATAAGAATGATAATGTTGCAATGGTTCCTCTTCATGTGCACACTATGTTAATATCAACCCATCATGGTGAAATCATTACCAATGATGAGATTACTGCTAATACGAAAGAATATGTTGTCAAGCCAAATAAAATCCAAAAATTCATGTATCTCAGAATTCATCTCATGTGTGAGAGTTTGTCAAACCAAGCCCATGTACCCATTAGTGTGTTCACTTGTAAATGCATGAAGCAAAATGACTGTGTCAAGAAGATTGAAGCAAAAAAAGGAGAAGTACCACACACCAACAAAAGAGATAAGAACCACAACGAACAAAAAGAGCATGAAGACAAATATGAAATTTTAAGAATGTTAAAGAAGCATGAAGAAGAATATACTTTCCGCTGCTACAAACAAAATGTTTGGCAAAAATTTTCCATCATGGATCTTTACTTCCCATAGTGGATCTTGTTTCCCATAGTGGATGAAAAAGCCCTTACCAAAGATGTAAAGTTTCAAGCCTTAACTTGACTAGGCTGCCAAAGAGCTAGTCTCTCGGGCCATGTCATCATGTAGAGGGGGAAAAAGCCAGCAAGGGTAGAGACTCATCATTTGAGGGGGGAGTGTTGAGAATAGAAAAGGATGCTTGCCCATAGGGGCTAGATGTATGCCCTGAAGAGGCTAAAAGATAGACAAATGATGTATGATCTAGGAAGAGATGTTCAAAATCCCATATGCACAAGGAGAGTGGTACTATCCAAAAAACTATAAAGGCATGTACTTCGTTGACACTCATTACAAGGTGATGGTACTTTCAGTTTGAGTCACTCAAGATTGTGTTTATGAGTCCAAGATAATCTATCTTGGAACCTAATTCACTTGAGTTACAATTCCTCATTCTGATAATGTATCGTGTGTTTGACTCACATAAGTTACTCATGAATATATGTGTGCATCACGTGGGTTCAAAATAAGATATTTTTAAAATACAATTTTTATACATTTTTTACATATAGAAGGGTGTAATATAAAGGAGTTATTTACAGATTGAATAGAAAAGGGTTATGTTTTATTCATGAAAAATTCACATATATGGATATTTATAAATAGTCCTTGAACGTAGGTGATGTAGAGGATATGCATATAGTAACTTCCCTGAGGTCCACCATAGCCAATCTAGTTCTAGGTCCATGTTTGTCAACAATTTGGTCATACAATCAACTCTGTCGCTCACACATCGTGGTATACATGTGTCGTTTTGTCAGTTTCACGAAGCCCAAGTTCGCACATTGCAACTCAATATCCACCATTTACCTATTTTAAAATTTAAAAATCCAAAAGAAAATTTTAGAGAGAGAACTAGAGAGAGAGAAGACTGTAGAAGAGAGAGAAAGACTGTAGGAAGAGACAGAAAGAGAGTGACGAGGAGAGAGAAAGACTAGAATTGGAGTGAGAAAGATAGGAAAGAGAGAGAAGCCATAGAAGCTGTGAGCAAGATGGGAGAGGACATTAATTGTATTAATGTGTCAAAAAATATGAAAAATTACATGTACTCTCCTTTTATACCAATGTCAATGTGACATGGCATAGCATCAATATTATTTTTACACTAAATCCTTATTCCTAGCTTCTTACAATCCATCCCTTCCCAAAAGTTTTTGCCCGTAAAAACAAACTTGAAAGACGAGAAAAGGATGGATAGAATAGAGTACTACTATGTTTTTTACAGCTTTACAAATGGGAAAATGAATGAAAAATGACCAACATATGGACTAAAATTGAAGAACAAGAGTAGGCTTCAGCTATATACATGATCTAGAATACTTCAAAAGTATATGGAGTCGTAAAATCTTCAATAGATAATCTCAAGATGAAGTAGACAGCTTGTTATGTAAACAGTGTGTAAACAGACCCTACTAGACCAAATCTACCATAACTTCTAGTAGAAGTGTCTAAATGAGGCTTGCCATATATCAAAACGTAGCTCTTAAAGAGTACTTTAAGCCCATGTAGATAGCTTAATTATGAAAATTAGGCACAATATTTTTTTTCTAAAACAACATGCTATCCTAATCCTATTTGCACCAAAACTAGCTCCATAATCAATAGGCTTTAGCCACTAATGTATCCCTTAAGAAACGAAACTCATCCAATATAGAATCAGGCCTCCAAGAAGCTTCCTCAGATGGTAAACCTCTCCATTTGATCAAATATTCCATGATAGAACAAGATTGAAGCTTCTTCTCATGCTAACCTATAATAGCCTCTAGGATGTACTGAATAAGACATTCTTCATCAATAAGTGGAAGCTCATCAATTATATCCACTGGATCACCATAAAAAGTCTTGAACTGACTAACATGAAAGACATTATGAATATTTATGGAAGAAGAAAGCTCTAATCTATATGCCAAGTCTCCAATGTGCTTTAGGATCCGATAGAGGCCATAAAATCTATGAGCAAGCTTATTACTAGATCCATCTTTTAATATAGAGTACCTAGACTTGGGCACCTTCAGTAAGACTAGGTCTCCTTCTTGGAACTCTACAGGCCGCCTCTTTTCATCAACATACATCTTCATTTGGTCTTGAGCTTTCCGAAGATTCATCTTACATTGCTGAAGAAGGGTTTGTATTCTTTCCAACTCTTCCTTCCCATGAGGGTTGATCATTTCATTAAAGATGATTGTGGGTAAGGGCACCTTGTAGCCATACAGAGGCTCAAAGGGCAAAACTCTAATACTAGCATGGGTAGAGTTGTTGTAAGAAAACTCAGCCAAGTGCAACCAAGAATCCCATAAAGTTTGTACATCATAGCAAAAATGGTGAAGATAAGTCTCCAACCATTTATTAACTCTTTTTGTCTATCCATCAATTTGTGGATGATAAGCCATAGATGGAGCCAATTTAGTGCCCATAGATGTAAACATCGCCTACCAAAAGTTACTCATAAACTTTAAGTCTCTATCATGAACAATCACATGCGGTAATCCATGTAGTCTAAAAATATGCTCCATAAACTGATTAGCCACTTGAGAGGTAGTAAACTAGATCTTGGTTGGAATAAAATGGGCTTCCTTGGTGAGTCTATCTACCACCACATATATACTATTCCATCCCTTCTTGGTCGTAGGCAAGCAAATAATGAAATCCATAGTAATATGAGTCCATTTACCTGTAGGAATAGGTAATGGCTATAACAAACCTCATGGCTTATGGGTGATGTCCTTATTTTGCTGACAAGGCATACACTTATGACAAAGTCCTTGACATCTTTCCACAGCCCTTTCCAATAAAAGCTTTTATTAATCCTGCCATAGGTCTTGAAAACTCCTAGATGTCTAGCTAAAGGCAAAGAATGTAGTTCCTCCATAATTTTTTGTGTAAGAGAAGAGGTAGAAGGAATGACAATCTTGCCTTTCAACCAAATAAGGCCATTTTTGAACTAATAATGTGAGTTTTCTTCCATAAGACCTTGCTGTAATTTCTAAAACATATGGCTGAATTCTTCATCCAAAAGATAAGCCTCATGTAGTTTTTCAATCCAATCATTATGTAGTTCAGTCATAGCTAAAACTTTGCAAGGCCACATACGAGAAAGAGAATCAGCCACTATATTTTCTTTGCCCGTCATATGAGTAATGTCAAAATCATAATTCTGTAGTGTAGCTACCCACCACTGATACTGCTTAAGAGTAAGATTGGACTAAGTAAGGAAATACTTAAGAATCCTGTGATCACTCTGGACTTTGAATCAGCTGCCATACAAGTAATGGTACCATCTCTTAATTGCATGTAAGATAGCCAACATTTCCTGTTCATAAACATTTATGGCCATTTCTTTATCTGTAAGCTTACGGCTTTCAAAAGCAATCACTCTATGCTCTTGTACCAAAATAGCCCCAATGCTACGGCCACTAGCATCACACTGTATGGTAAATTCTTTGGAGAAATCAGGGCATAGTAAGATAGGAGTAGAGGTAAGGAGTCCCTTTAACTAGTTGAAGCTACGATTTGCATGAGCATCCCAAAAGAAAGCCTCTTTCTTCAACCCATTAGTCAAAGGAGTTGCAATCGCTGCATAATGTTTGAAGAAATTAGGGCATAGTAAGATAGGAGTAGAGGTAAGGAGTCCCTTTAACTAGTTGAAGCTACTATCTGCAAGAGCATCCCAAAAGAAAGCCTCTTTCTTCAACCTATCAGTCAAAGGAGTTGCAATAGCCGCATAATGTTTGATGAATCGGCAATAGAATGAAGATAAACCAAGGAATCCTCTAAGAGAGGTAGTAGTAGTAGGTGTTGGCCAATCTTTTATACACTGCACCTTCTTGGGATCAGCCCGTATTCCTTTTTCACTGACAACATGTCGCAAGTATTCCACTTTAATATACATGAAAGAATATTTCTTCTCCTTAGCAAAAAGCCTGTGATATGTGCTAAGTGATCTTGTAAAGTCTTACTATAGATTAGAATGTCATCAAAGAACACAAGACAAACTGAAAGAGGAAAGGTTGCAAAATCTTATTCATCAGGCTCTAGAAGATAGCTGGAGCATTTGTAAGCCCAAATGGCATCACTAAGAAATGATAGAGCCCTTGATCAATCCTGAAAGCAATCTTGACTTCATCACCCTCTTGCATGCGAATCTGATGATACCCTGAGCTCAAATCAATCTTCGTAAAGAATTGAGCCACCTTGAGCTCATCAAGCAAATCATCAATCTTGGGTATCGGATACCTATTCTTCACTGTGATCTTATTAAGATCCCTATAGTCAATGCACATTCTGAAAGATCCATATTTCTTTTTGACTAACAGAACTGGAGATGCATAAGGTGAAGAACTTGGTTCAATGAATCCCATCTCAAGAAGTTCCTTGATTTTCTTGGCTACTTTCTCTCATTCACACTTAGATAATCTGTAAGGTGGCTTATTGATTGTCTTTGAGTTGGGCTCCAAATCAATAGGGTGATCTATTACTCTCTTGGGAGGCAATGAAGTAGGCACCTCAAACAAATCCCTATACTCTTCAGGAAGAGCTGTCAAGGCTAGATGGTTTGCTGAATTATTGAGCTGATTTTGCATCTCTTTATTCAAGTGCAAAACAAATATTTGTGAGCGCCTCTTCTTGTACTCCCTTTTGAGTTGTTGAATGGTAATAAGCTGAAAATCTGATCTACTAGGAATTCCCTGTAAATGGATGATCTTTCCATTGAAGATAAACTCCGTATACAATTGTGAGAAATGCATAGTGGTCCTGCCTAATGTCATCAACCAATCACAACCGAGTACAATGTCTATAGGCCCCATTTCCAAAGTAATTAGGTTTACTTTTGCTTCAAAAATTTCAACCAACTGTAAAGAAAATTGTGGGCATATCTATGTGCTTATTTCTTCTTTACCATTGGCCACTTGAACTCTAATGGGCTACTATAAATCTATGGGAATACAATTCAGTTTTGGGGAATATGTCAAAGTAAGATTCCATCTTAGACGTCCACTCCTCTAAGTCAGATGGTGAAGATGACTGACCATTAAACTTGGCTAAAATGATATTGTCCTTCAGCTCTCTTTCATGTAATAATTGTTGTCCCAAAATAGACTGATCATGAGTACCATGCATTGAACCCCCAAATTGAGATGGAAATCTCCCAATAGTGACTGAGAGCCACTATGCAATCTTCCTGTTGGTAGAGGACCCCTAGGAAGTTGAGTATTCAGCCCAAAAGCTTGAGATTTGGCTCCATTCAAACTGCCCAAATAGTCATCATGCCTTTGTGAAGTCTCACCTACTTATAATGGCTATTCGGAATGCCTCTTCATCCAATAATTCCATGACCATGACCATTTTGGTTAGATGGCTGAAGTGGGACTGAAGGCTCACTGTTTGAATAGGCTTTCTCCTTGGCTTCTTTAGATCCCATTTTCATTTGCATCCATTGGGATAATTAAGACATAATTTGAGCATTAGATTCCACCAATTTGTCAATAGAAGCCTTTGTTTGAGTTGTTGAATCTACTAACTTCTCAATGGAAGACTTCGTTTGATCACTAGACAGAACCATTTGCACTATTCTTGATAGTAGGGCATCATGTCATTCTCTATGCCTTTGTTCATGTATGCACAAGGTATCATTAAGAATACTGATTTCCCCTTGCTGTTGAGGCTCTTCAAGGCTCTCTTGAGGTACATTATCCAACATGGAATCTCTGATTTGCTAAGCATAATCATCCTGGACCTTATTTTTACCCTTATGCCCTACCATAATAGTGCAGTCCTATAGTACCCCCTGTCAGAAAAATGGCTATAATTTTTTACTAGGGAACTCTGATTTCCAAAATTTTTAGTTCAAATCGAAGCCAAAAAATTCCCTCTTCGAGATGAGCTATATCATGCTATAACAAATTTAGGATAAAAACTTTTGCAACTCAATCTCTGAGTTTGAACTGTCTAGGCTTGCACCTTCGTTTTGACCTGTAAATGCCCTGTTTTTATCCTATAAGGTAAAATAGCAACCCCAAATGGTTACCAAACCCTATAGAATACTGAGTAGGACCTGTAATTACCTTGGAGTACCTGCATCTGTACTTCAGTAATGAAATGTGTACTTGTAACAACTTGTAAATGCCTTGTAGTGCCCTGTAAAATCCCTATTTTACCTTGTTTTGATCCTGAAGAGACTTGAGCCTTTAGAAACTCTTCAATATTCAATTCTCCACTCATTGTACCTATGTGAGGGAAAAAAAAGCATGACAGGCTCCCTACATGAGCTCCGAATCACCGGGAGGTAGGCAAAGTTCCCCCCGGTTCGGTTGTTGCACCCGTTTGAGATCTTTGATAGTGAGGGAGGGTCACCTCTCTTTTGTCCCACTATCTCCCCCGGCATCCACATTTTTCCTTGGTGGGTATATCAACATGGCAATGGCATTCTATTCTAATCAACCAGTATGAAATGCATTGCCGAAATATTCATTCAGCCCTTTCCATGAGATGCAATTAAATGAAATCTCAAAAGTTTGGATAAGAAAAGGGTCTTACCAATGCAATTTAGTGACTCACTGATTGCTTTAGTACTTACCCTTTTACAATATTTTAGCTTGGGCAAAAGAATTCAACCAAAACAAGTCAAGGTTATGCATCAAACTTGGCAAATGACACCGATGATGAGGTTATGATTGAATCAATACTGAAATTCAATGGAATATGCTAAGATTAATGGGAAATAACACAAATCTCTGATCTATTAATCAATTCAAAGAAATTAATGATCAATAATCTCTCATCAACAAGTGGAAAAGCATTAGCAAGTGGATTATTGAGAGATTTCAGAGATTAAGTGAGAGAAATACCTTGATTAAGCTTGAAGAAGATAATAGATGTTAGCTCCAATCCCATTGATGGAAAATTTATTCAAAATTCACCATAAATCCACCATGAAGTTTGAAATATCCACTAAATCAGTCTATATGAACTCCAATATGCTCAAATCCGTGAAGAATCAATGCCCTTAGCTTGCTTGAATACTTGAATACCAAAGATTCAATCCTCTTGAAGAAAAGTACCAAAATAAACCTTAAATCTAAGCTCCAATGTCCTCCACGGGCTGAAATCTTTGCAATTTGTTGAAGAATCCTCACTGAGATGATGCCATGGACTGAATTGATGAAGAACCCTCAAGAAATTGTCGAAGAATGAGAGCTTGGACTGAAGCTTTCATGGCTACCATGGACTGTTCCTCTAGGGTTTATAGGAGAGATGAAGGTCCACAATAGGAGTACAATCTTGAGCATTTACTGAAGGATTTATCTTACTGAAGATTGGAGTAGCCAAGATTGATGAGAATCAATTAGGGAGAAGAGAAATGATGTCTGATGCAGCCCAAAAATTGTGCCGCAATTTTCGAGACTGTTTTGACTTGCCTAGGCACTAGTGGCCCTCCACAATGGTTATGGACTTGAAGTTGGAGAGCTAAAGCAATTGATTCTCAGCTTAGATGAAGTCTATGATCACTAATTTGTATGGGAGGAAGAGATCTTGGCTGGAAACTCCATGAAACCTACAGGAAACTCCAAGAAAGGGGAAAGATAACTCCCTCTTTTCAAAGTAACCACAGTTTGTTCCCAAACTAAGTCCGGTTAACTCTCCTTTACCCTAGTTACCTCTAATTTTGCATGAAATTTGATGATGACCTGCCACTTTAGCCATCCTCCACCATATCTGACCTTGGAGATCTCCAGATGTAGTCTCTTACTAATTGTAGATGGTCTACAACACTCCACTAGTCACTGTGTCACTGTCTTGTACAATACTTGTCTGAAATTGTTTTTGATGGAAGAAAATAGGACTGAAAATAGAAGGAAAAATGGATCAAAGATCAATGCTCTGATACCACTTGTTAGAGAGAGAACTAGAGAGAGAGAAAGAGGAGAGAGAATATTGCAGAAGAGAGAGAAAGACTGTAGGAAGAGAGTGATGATGAGAGAGAAATACTAGAATTGGAGTGAGAAAAACAGGAAAGAGAGAGAAGCCATAGAAGTTGTGAGCAAGATGGGAGAGAAGGACAGTAATTGTATTAATGTGTCAAAAGATATGAAAAATCACATGTCCTCTCCTTTTATACCAATGTTAGTGTGACATGGTATAACATCATTATTATTTTTACACTAAATCCTTATTCCCAGCTTATTACATAAAATGAATAAAACTTTTGAAAAATTATTTTTACAAAAAATAAAAAATAATTTCAAAAAATAAAAAAATTAGAGACTTAACAAAAAATATGAAAAACAATTATATTCTTTACATTTAACAAAAAAACATTAAAAAATAAGAGAAAACCTTCAAAATTTTAAAAAATTGATAAAATATGTGTAAAAACTAAAAATTTTGAAAAAGATAGTTACAAAAATTTTTAAAATCTATTTTTTTCTTTTTGGACATCTTCACATAAATTTCAAAATTTCAAAATTTCAATGGTTCTTTTAAATTTAAAAAAAAATAAGAAAAAGAACCAACACACATAAACTAGTCCTTGTGCAAAATATTTATTTTAAAAGAAAACAATAAAAAACTCAAGAAAATTTTCTTGTGTCTTGAATAAAAACTCATTCAAAAAAGGAAAAATTTTAAAAACAAAAAAAGGAAAAAAAACAGAACCACATCCAAAAAGACACATACATACCCCACTATGGTTTATGTTGGCATTTGTGTTAGCCATTGTTTTGTTTTGGATTCTCATCTAGGGGAACAACTAGTTGCTAGTTTTCTGTGGATTTTTGGACAATGTGGGTTCGTGGGATTTGCATCTTCTTCACTGCCCTGACGTAGACCTTATAGATGTCCCATACACAACTAGGTTATTTTTCTTTCCTTGCTCCACATGCACTATAACAAATGTTTTAATTTTAATTAAAAATTACACAAACGTTGCACCACCAAATGAATAGAATGCATAACATATTTTTTAATTAAAATCAATTCAGTTGTTAATTTGTAAAAAAACCCCACCAACCCTCGTTGTTCACATGTGCATATGCACATGTGCTACAAACACACAAATTTGTAATTAACATTCACCCTCGCTATCATGCATGCATGACCTTTGTGCTACACATAAACTAAATTGTAACAATGAATTGCATCTAGAGACCCCTTGTTAAGCCTGAGTGGGAATGGTTTGGAATAATTTAAATTCATTATGCATTAATTAATTAATTCAAAAATGAACTAATAAATAATTTTTAATTGATCAAATGAATTGGGTTAGTTTCACCTATCCACTCCATCGCACTATAGACTTACGAACTATGCATATGGGTCTGGGATTATCAATTAATTTAATGTTATTAATCCATGTGTACCTTGTCTTTTAGGTAGTGGTTCTAATAAGAGTCCACTTTGATTTATATGGTCTAATTTGGTACGCATGCTACTTACTTGATTTTGAGTATTTGACTAAGGGTTCTAGGTGACTATTTGTCTACATAGCATAAAGCTTTCAATTGCATATGTGCATAAGTCATGCCAAAATTTTTACATAGGATGTGGATTACTTGGGGATGTCTAGTGTAGTCTTATCCATCTTTGGTCTTTTTTCTATTTTTGTATCAGTGGTTGTTTATGTTTTTGCAAGAATTTCCCCATTCTTTGTGGTTGTATGTGTGAAATATTCTATGTAGCAGTTTGAATGGCACTCCCACCACCAATAGTGGTTCATCATATCCCACTATTGGTTTATGATTATTCTCTCCTTTTTTTGGAGGCTGATTATATTTATCACCAAGTTTGCATGATTTTGTTGCTCTTAACTTTTTGCTACTAGATATGAAACTTTGCTATTCTTTTCTGGCTCCTTACAAGTGCCATCGAGGATTGGCATATGGCTACGATTTTCATATCTCCTTTGCTAATCTCAGAGTGAGGCATTGTCTTTGCCCCACTCTGCTCCACCTATCCCTAATATTGCAAGTCTATTTATCAAATGAACATATTGTGGAGGCCTTACAAAAGGAAACTACCACACCATTGATGCCAAGCAACGCCATTAATAGTTTAGGTGTATCGGTGTCTATTATTTCTTTCCCTTTATGGAAGTAGCTCTACCAAATCTTGTAAGACCATTTTGTGTCTGATAAGCTAGTGCCCAAATGCCTATCAAAAGAAATGTTCACTACTTTTGTCAAAATTCTCACTAGAGCCAAGTTTAATGGAAAAATGTTCTTTTTTACCAAAATGGACCAACATATTTAGAAGGTTCAAAAAGGCAAATTAATTAATGTATCCTAGGGACTTTTCCTTCATAAGCTGATCATTTTTATGCCTCCCCCAAAAAGAGTCCCTATCTCTTCATGCACGATCACTACCTTGAGCTCTTTCTCCTCCTCCAATGCAAGAGAATTATGATGATGAAAATGAGCCTCCTACCAAGGTTATCCATAGAAAGCATTCATGTATAGACTCCTTTGTGTCCTACTCCTATTCTTGATCCTTCTCTAGTATAAGCTTTTGTGCTTAATATTTCTACTAGTTCACTTTCTTCTTTCATTTTTGCTGCACAAACTTGTTTGTAGTAGAAATGGAAGGGCAACTTGATCCTCAAACTCCATCATCCTTACAACCAATGTTATTTGGACCAACACTCTCAGAGATGGTCTCCAGTGTCCAGGCTACTTTAGAAATAGCAACGACTAGCCATATACTACAAGAGTCTACACATCCTTAAAAGATAAGGTGGATTACTTGACTAGCCAACTAAGTAAAGCTTTGGAGGACTTATCCTCCTCAGAAGAGCTACCTTGAGTGGTATTCAAAAATAAATGACAAAGGCTACAACTCTGTTGGATTCCCATAAAGATGATATTTGTTTATTGACATATAAGCTAGTTGCTACAAAGGATATTCAAGCCTCCTTAAAAAGGAGCATGATTTTGTGCTTTTTTTTAAGACGATTCACCAAATTTTGATATTTTAGATATTATCTCTTGTAAAAATCCAAGAACTATAGACAATTCTTAGAATAGGATGACATGTAAAAGAAAGTGGGCAGCTTTTAGCCATTTTGAGAGGATTTTATGTAAAAAGAAGGGTTTGCAAAATTGCACAATGTGCGATCATTGTTTTCAGGCAGTGAACAACACTCTGAAGTAGGAAATGAATGAGTGATCTGTTGAGATGGCAAGCTCAACACCTGTAGACATTGATGATGGACCACCTGGCTAGATAGGTCCGCACGTCTACACTTAGCATGTTGGTGGTCATTATGATACTCACATGGACACTGACTTATCACTTATTATATTTAGTTTGTTACACCTACCTATAGCTGGAAAAGACATAGCGCCAGTCGATTAGTATAGTCGGTTATGCACGGTTTGACTTAGTAGACCACTTTCCTTTATGTTATATCTTATCTATACTTTGTGTATATTGTATAGTGTGGGAAAGAAGAAGAAGAAATCAGCAAGAAAACGTTTTTTCCGGATATCTTGTATCTATACCTATGGTCTGGAGTTGTGGAATCCTACATATCCTATCGAGTCTTGTTGTCTGTACCTACAGTCCTAGATTGTGGGATTTCTTGTATCTTGTTAAGTTATCATTGTACCTTGTGCCCCTACCTAGGATTATCTTGAAATTAGAATTCTCGTAACAAATCTTGCATCTAGTCTAGTCTCTCAAGCATAGTCTAGTGCTCCCATAACATTTTGGCAAGACTACTTTCTAGCCCTATTGAGCACCATGAGGAAAACCTTGAAAGAATTGTGGTCTCCCTTCAAAAACTCCAACAAAACATTCAAGACTTGAATGAATGACAATCGCAACTTCAAATAGAACACCCTATGCATCTAGGCCATGCGCTTCAGGAGATGCAAGATCTGATCCAAAGCTTGCAGAAAAACAGAGGAAATGATGAGATGATTTTGTGTGTTTATCAACCCCCAACAAGAGAACCAAAGATTAGCATGCCAGAGAAGTTCAATGGTGATCGTTCAAAGTTCTCAAGGGATTTCTACAACAAGTAAAGCTCTATATTTGCATGCAACCAGATAGGTATTCAAATGATGCTTCCAAGGTGGGATTCATTGAGGCTTTGCTTTCTAATCAAGCTTTATCATGGTTCACCCCAATCTTGGAAAATAATAGGCCAATACTTCATAACTATGAGACATTTCTTTGCAAGCTCACTTCCACATTTGGAGATGCAGACATTGGTCAAGTAGCAGAAACAAAACTTTGGAAGCTATGACAAGGTAACCACCCAGCCTTTGCTTATGCATCTTAATTTAGGCAATTAATTTGTGACCTCACTTAGCATGAGGAGTATTGTATCAGCCAATTTAGATAGAGTCTTCAAGATGACATCAAGGACCTCATGCTAACTATGCCTGAGGCAAAAACACTCAATGATTATATCATGCAAGCAATCCAGTGTGATAATAGATTATTTGAGAGGAAGTAAGAAAATAGAGAAGAATTAAGGCCTCGCTAGTGGAACCCAGCCCCAATCAGAGAAGAAACCAAGCTTGAACCGATGCAAATAGATAATACTAAATTCTAGCCCTTGACCCCACAGGAAAAGCAAAGATGAAGATAAAATCATCTATGCCTATATTGTGGAAAGCTTGGACACATTGCCCTAAATTGCCCAAATAAGAGGGCAAGAACCCCAAGAGTTGCTACAACCATCCTTGATCAAGAAAACGAGGATGTCTCATTGTAAATGAGAATTTATGTAGGGTGCCTAGCCAATAATTTGATACATTTAGTATGCCTAAGTGCCCCATCCCTTAGTGTAGTGATATATTTCAGTATGATTTATGTGGGGACCAATTTTTTTTAATTTTTAGCCATAAGATACGATATGGTGTGCTTAATGGTTATATTTTCATTAGACCAAGAGGGCCATTTATTTTGTAGTGTATTGGTTGATTTCGTAAGGCCAAGAGACCAAGTATTTGTTTGGTATAGGTGCAATTAATGGTTTCTTGTCTTAGTGTTGTACTAAATAGATTCATTGGAGTACCTAGAGTGAGCCTCTTGTTGCGAAAAGCTTCTTGTGGCCAAGTCTAGGTGATGTCCTTCCTTTACGATTTCTTTCCCTTTGTGCTATATATGTATATGTGTATGTGGGGAATTTTCTTTTTTGGGGACTAAAAATTCAAGGCATGAAGTCACAAAGTTTAGGTTATGTGTGTTTGGGGAGGTCTGAGTGGTTGTTTGCTTGGTTGTGAAGGTATTTTCATGCATTTAAAGATATGTTTTGAGAGTAGTCCTGAGACCCTATCTACTAGCCTACTAGGTAGTTGTTACTAGGAGTTTTTATTTAGTATGAAGCAGTTAGAGAAACCTACAAAATAAAAGAAAGAGAAAAAACATGAATATACTTGAAATTTCCTATACAGTATATGGAGGTGTCTAAAAAGGGATTTTAACATCTAAAATACTAAAAGAAAGAAAGGAAAATTCCAAGAGTAAATGATCATTGCCCTACTACAAAGGCTTGGTAGGTCCTTGGGGATGAGTCAGAAGCTTTGTCTTCCTGGGGGTGACATTTAGCTGAAACATAAATAAGGATGGTTGGAGTGAAAATAAAAGTGAGCAAAAGAAAAATATTTTCGTATCACTTTCTTTGCAAGAGCTGTAAGTTCTTAGGTACCGATACAAGACCTGAGACCGATACCATGTTCTCATTGGGTCACAATAGGCTCATCTCCCTACTTTTTACATGCTCGAGTATCAAGTTGTAAAGTATCTAAAAATAGAAGACCAAGCTATAGGAGTCCTCACCTAGTTGGATTTCATGGTCTAATTTTCCTAGGTTCAATAGAGGCAGCTTAGACCACCACTTAGGATGACTCATTTGATGGTTCTTTTTAACCAACCTATGTTGGAGAAATTGATTAGTGATAAACTCTTAACCGTCTTTGTAGTTAACCTTAGTCTATCCCTTGTGGATCTTTATGGCTTGATCTTTTTAGGGGGTAGGGTGAGGGTTGTATTTATGTTTTGTTGTGTATTCTTCTTTGAAGTAGCTTGATTCTCTTTATGGTTTTTGTATGTGTAGCTTAGTTCATGGATTTGATGGGATGTCACCCTATTGTGTTGTCAGAGTATTTGGGGTTGAAAGTCTATCGCGGGAATAAGAGATAGCAGGGTGAAGGAAGATTCAAGAAGAGGAGTAGACAAAAGAGAAGGGGTTCAAAGAAATAGAAGATGTAGAAGAATACTCACAGAGGTGAATCCTGTCAATTTATTTTTGCATTATAAGAAGATAAATCACTTGTAGACAAAAACGTGCATAAAATAATACCTTTCTTTATGCTACTCAGTTCGCCAATTTAATGCTTCCATTGGCTCCAAAAAGGGGGTAAAATACCAAGACACTTGGCCAGAATTCGGCCAGCAGATCATGTCAAGAATCGCATGGTGGGGGAACTTGCTTGAGCTGCTGCGCCAAACACACACTGTGTACACAAGAGGAAACTCACTCAAGAACACAAGAAGAGAGATGGAGGCAAAAACGTTTTCTTGTTGATTTCTTCTTCTTCTTCCCCACACTATACAATGTACACAAAGTATAGATAAGATACAACATAAAGGAAAGTGGCCTACTAAGGCAAATAGTGCATAACTGACAACACTTATCGACTGGCGCTATGTCTTTGCCAGCTATAGGTAGGTGTAACAAAATAAATATAATAAGTGATAAGTTAGTGGCCATGTGAGTATCATAATGACCACCACCAACGTGCTAAGTGTAGATGTGCAGACCCATCTAGCCAGGAGATCCATCATCAATGTCCGCACGTGTTGAGCTGGCATCTCAAAACTCCCCCTCATGCTCAACTCTATCTCTGCAACTCCAAGTAAGCTTCGGAACTTTCGAAGCTTCTCTACACCCAATGCCTTTGTGAAAATCTCAGCTATCTGATCCTGTGTGCTGACATATATCAAGTCAATCTCTTCTGCAAGTACCTTCTCTCTCACAAAGTGGCAGTGCACCTCAATGTGTTTTGTCCTAGCATGGAACACTGGATTCCTAGCTAGCTGTATGCTCCTCATGTTGTCAGAATGAATGACAACTAGACCATCTCCTTGCACGTCCAAATCACCTAATAACTTTTGCAACCATACCACCTCACATGCTGCCATAGCAGCACATCTATACTCAACCTCTGTACTCGATAAAGCAACTGTAGGTTGCTTTTTGCTGCTCCATGTAACTGTTGTACTACGAAGGGAAAACATGAATCCACTTGTAGATCTTCTGTCCGACATGCTACCAGCCCAATCTGCATCTGTGTATCTAAAGACCTGTACGTCCTTACCTGCCTCATAAAAAAGTCCATAATGTAAAGTGGACTTCACATACCTCAATATACGTCTAAGTGCATCCAAATGAGGCTTTCTAAGCATCTGCATAAACTGGCTGACAAGGCCAACACCATGGCTCAAGTCTGGCGTTGTGATAGTCATGTAAATCAAACTCCCTACTATCCTCCTAAACATAGTAGGGTCTTCTATCTCATCCCCAATATCAGCACTCAACTTCACATTTTGCTCCAGTGGTACTGAAAGAGGCTTACATGCTATCATACCATACTTGGATAACATATCCAAGCCATATTGCCTTTGGGACAGCCATATACCATCATCACATCTGATCACCTCAATACCAAGAAAGTATTTCAGCTCACCCAAATCTTTCATCTCAAACTTCTTCTTCAAGAAGTCCTTAACTTTAGCAATCCCATTGTCACTGTCACCTGTAATAATCAAGTCATCCACATAGATGACTATGATGACTAAACCTACATCTCCCTTTCTCACATAAAGTGAGTGATCAGCATCAGAAATACAAAATCTAATATTGACAATATACTCTCCAATCTTATCAGACCATGCTCTAGGTGCTTGCTTAAGCCCATAGAGCACCTTCTTCAACCTACACACATATGTGGGATGCTCTAAATCCTCATAACCTGTTGGTTGCTCCATATACACTTCTTCTTGCAATTCACCATGTAAGAAGATATTCTTAACATCCATTTGCTGCAAACTCCAACCTTTGGCTGCTGCCAAAACCTCCTAGCAACTGGACTGAATGTCTTCTCATAATCTATGCCATACGTTTGAGCATAGCCTTTTGCAACCAGTCTAGCCTTATACCTGCTAACTGAACCGTCTGCATTATGCCTGACTTTGTAAACCCACTTACAGCCAATAGCTTTCTTACCCTTAGATAAGGGTACCGAATCCCAAGTCTTATTGGCTTCTAATGCAGCCATCTCCTCATCCATTGCTGCATCCCAATGAGCATGACCAACAGCATCCTCAAAACAAGTGGGCTCAACATCCTCAACTAGTTTCACCATATAAGCATAATGGTGAGATGCATAACCTTCAAAACCAAATCTTTTAACAAGGTATTTGACCCTGCTAGATCTGCGTACCATTGGATCACTCAATGGAGCCTTTACATTACTATGAGCCCTCTGTACACCTAGCATCCTGACTGAAGGAATACCAAGCTCATTAAGAGCGGAATTTTGGAGCCAAGAAGTGCTTAAAAATAGCTAAAAATTATGAATATCAAGGGAAAAATATTCAACGTCGAAGGCGTCGGCTCGATCTAGGACGATTTTAAGCATCAAAGTGCTTTAAAGGCGCCCGAGCAACACTTGTTGATTTTTCATAATTTCTCAGACTGTCATGCGGATTGACAAGAGTTACCGACCAATGTGGGATGTCAAAGTCGGACGCCCAGGATTTTTCAGAGCTCAATTCAGAGTTCGGACGGGGAAGGGGCCAAGAACTAGTCAAGTTTTGAAAGGGTGGCCACAACATGGACCAAAGGGGGGGTGCCCTTTGGGGACATTTTAACCCCCCAACCAAAAGGCACACGAAAATATCGTGATGGAGGAGAAGAAAACGACGCCAGACCACGCCCAATTTTTGCGCCATGGGATGGGAGGAGGCAACATGCAGGCTACAAACAACCCATGCAAATGATCATTGCCCTTGTCTACCTTCTCCCTGCTGATCATATCACCGCCTCTCGCCTGAGAAATGGTAGTCTCTGTGAAGAATTCTGATTTTAGTATTTCTCTCTCCTCCCTCTCTCTCCCCTAAAGGCAAATTCATGTGGTGAAGAAGGAGAAGAAGAATGGATGACGGATGCTTGTCCAATAAAGACCGGATTGCTCCGTGGTTCAAGAGGAATGAAGATTGCTGATTGAGGATTATCATGAGCATTAGTGGTTGCTGGAAATCAGTCCCAAGATATGGCAAATAAAAACCCGCAACCCACAAAGAACGGTAATCTTATTTTTACAAAGGAATTTGATGTTTTATGCAATTTGCTTCATGAATATTTGTTCCCATGGGATGATTATGCATTATAATGTTGTTTGCAATGTCTTCCAACTGTTTGAAATCAGAAAAGCAGAAAATCATAAGTGTTGTGGATGAAAATAATAGTGTAAAACCCGTAAAACACGCGAAATATGGGAAAATTGGGTGTTTTTGATATATAAATGGAAAATATAGTAGCACACACCAACTAAACTTGTGATTTTGCTGCAAATGAACCTCAGGGCCACAACCCACAATTCATTTTGAATTTTCAGTCATTTAATATTACAGAAAAATACAAGAAAAATAGAATAAATAAAAAAAATAGGGGAAAAATGGATTTTGAGTGCCGAAAATTAAGAAAAAATAAGAACCATATTTGTGGATGTATGGGGGGTCTGAAGTATGAGGTTTAGCCTCAGTTCAGTCCTACCTTTATGTTCTAGTGAGTTTTTATGGCTTTTTATACAATAAAAACATGGAAATGAACCCTAAACCGATCAATAATGCACAACCTAAACGGGTGAGGGGGTAGAGTGTATGAAAGGTGTTTAAATGTTGAATGAGATGATGAAAATCTTGTTGGTTTTTATGCATACCATTTAGATCGATCGTTAATTTAAATAAAGAACCTAGTAGCACGGGGTTTTCTCGGTGCTAGGTTCATGCAACGACGCATGCGAGCGATAGTCGAAAATCATTGAAAGAAATGTTTTCCACATGTGCACCAATGCTGATTTTCTTAATTGTTTGAGCACATGGAAATTCACAATTTGCATGAAGCATGAAATTTAAAAGGTATCAGACAATACCTCCTGGATGCATGGCAATTGCTTTCTAGAGGAACATGACCAACGTTGAGTGAGTAAAAAGGCGTGGGGTCTAAGGGGAAAGAAAATGAGGAAAATGGTACATTCCTGGATACGATCAATTGGTACCTTGAGTGGAAATGTGTGCGATATTGTGCTATATATGTTTAGCGACACATCGAGGGGCCAATTCCCAAGGTGTAGGAGAGTCGCAAGTGAGGTAGCAGCAGTCGACCGTGGGAGGACCTCCTATGTTTCTACTTCGTGCTATTTGGCAATGTGCTAGGACTTTCTCTGAGGAGTGTTAATTGGGGTCAGAGTTGGACTACGAGACGTGATACAAATGCAAGATGTTTAGGAAGATGATGTATGTGTCATCCACGCTCTTGGCCGCGAGGCCGCGGGGTTGTTGAGCGTATGATAGAGGTCCGGCTAGTGCATGAGCCAGTGCCGGCCCATTTTAGGTCCCATCAGTGGTGCATCTGCCGAGAGCCGCTTGGAAGTGGCGATCCTCAAATCCCAGTTGTTTGGGGACAAGTTAGCAGTTTATGCCAAAGGATACTTAGATTGGTCTGTTATTCATCGATAAGCATCATCTAGCCGAAATCCAAAAGCAAGAGAGAGACGAAAGAGCTAGGCGACGTGCTGAAATTTTTAGGAGCTATTCCCCTAAGCGTAGCGGTGATGAACCCTTACGAGGGAGTGGATCTAGTGGTCTTGGTGCCACAAGCAGTAAAATAGGAGAAGGTGGAAGCTCTAGTGCTCCCCTTTCTTCCAGAAGGCAGTCTACATCAAGTGCAGGAGGTGTAACCTCACCGTCCCCTATTCCTAGTGCAAATCCAATTTCCGTCATGGCGCAGCCCATTGCAATTCCTGCAAGATCGACGGATTTTCCGGCTCTAGGTTACCCACTACCCATTTTTAATGGACTAGTTGAGGAAGATGCGGAACTCCACATCAGGGAGTTTCAAAAGCTGATGTTTAACTGTCGCATGCAAGAAGAAGGACATTTAATGATGTTCTTCAACATGACTCTCAAAGGAAGAGCTGCCATATGGTATCATGGTTTAGAAGCCAGAACAATATTGAATATTGATTCATTTTATGGAGCTGTTCGAAGGGATTTTGCCCCTGAAATGGGTGGGCAATATTGGTTGCGTGTACTCAACGTAACCCGCCAAGAACCACACGAGGATATTCGTGCTTATGCAAAGAAACTAAAAGAGGTTTTCCGTAAGTTGGACACCTCTATTCCTATCCCTGGAGCATCCCATTTGCAATATTTTCTACATGGTTTGGACTTTAATATCCAGTTGAGTAGTGTCCCTTTGGGGGATATAGATGCTGCCATTACATGAGCACAAGAAGTGGAATCCCGACTACAAGTAGCCTATGCTTCTCGAGGCAATTCGAATATGGGTCTAGCATTGGGAAATAATATGGCGACGGCCAATGGTAGTAGTAGCCAAGGGATAGCGATGGCTAATCCTAATGGGAGAGGGAACATGTTGCAGAATGTGCCTTTATTACCAGCTCCCCCTAGCATGTCGATGCCTACGGGCAGTCAAATGTCTCCAAATGGTGGAGGTCAGGCAGTTAATCCTAATACCATGCCTATGGTTCAACAACCAGTGCCTAATCGAATTGTTAGACCGATGGAACGACAGGGTAATGTTCAAGGCTACGAGTTGAGCACTTCCAATGTTCTTGGCGAGGTTAAGGACATGATGAAGCATTATACCGACATGATTACGGAGCAGTATCGACAAATAGCAGTAGATGTCAACTTTCTTAAAAACAACAAAATTTGATAGGAAGTAGATACCCAGATGAGGGTGCACCTTCGAGGTTTAGCTGCAAATGGTGTGGTGGACAACATTATCCACGAAATTGCCCAAATGTCAAGTGTGACATGTGTGGAAAATCCGGCCATTTAGCAGCCACTTGCTGGAGTAAGATTAGTTTCCTCCAGCGAGGTAGTCCGCAACCAGGGCCTGTTAATCATCGTGCGGAAGGAAATGATTCCCAGCGAGAAGACAGGCCTAAACAAATTCTCCAACGACCATAGACTACAGTGGAGGAGCTACCTAGTGGTAGTGGAGTTAGTTTGATTGAGGCTGTGTGCGTTAATGATGCTGAAACCTCTAATCTGCGAGCTGTTCTTACAAGAGGTCAAAAGGATAGAGAGGCCGACAAGGATAAGCCTATCGACGGAAACCCTAAACAAGGCGACAAAGGAATGCAAGTTCTGGATCTTAGCATGGAATGGGGACCTCTGAAGCTCGTGGAGAGTAAAGCCAATGTTAAGAAGGATAAGGAACCACCGAGGTAGAAGGTGAAAGTTAAAAAAGAGGCAATAAAGCCAGTTCAGTGACCTAAAGAGCGGATGGTTTGGCGTGAAAAGTGAACTCTACCAAACTATCGTGAATTCGATTTGGCGAGGTCTCTTTGCGAAGTCAAGCCAGATGTGAACCTTTTACAGCTTATTAAGCTTTCCCCAGGAGTACGCAAGGAATTTAGAAACATCCTGTGTACCGAGTATATCATAGAACCTTTGGGTATTGCGCGAGTTGGTGATGACTCGTTCGAGCATGCTGAGAAGCATTGCCCAAGGGTTGTAGCCTATGTGGATGGGATATTAGTAGATTATGCCATTGTTGACAGGGGATCATCTGTTAACATTATGAGTTTTGAACTGATGGAAAGGTTGCGTCTTGCAATCTAGAAAGATACTTCCACAATTCTCAGAATAGCGAATGATAGTTTGAGACAACCAGAAGGCTGCATTACTAAGGTCCATGTCACTGTTGCAAATGTAGAATGCCTGTTGGACTTTAGGGTGATTCATTTTGCAGGGTGTCCAAGTTACCAAGTATTACTTGGATGACCTTAGATCTTGCAAGCGGACTATCAAGTGGATATACCTGTCGTTCGGCTGATATTAAGCAGAGGTGCTCAGCGCGTGGTGATTGATGCCTATCCTGAGTCCCCGCAAAGTGAGAGAGCTCCTCTATCTTCTATAGAATTGGATACATTAGAGGATTTATCGGCCAGTGAGACATCATCGAGTGATGAGTCCAAAGAGGGATCCACCACGGAAGACATCTATCACATCACTTTGAACGAGCCGATAGAGGTCCAAGATTGTATAAGAGATGCAGATGTTATCAAGCTAGACCTTGGGAAGCCAAATGATTTGCGGCCAATTAAATTAGGTTCTATGCTCAGCTCAGTAGAAAGGGAGGACTATGTGTCCTTGATTCAAGAGTTCCGCGATATCTTTGCCTCGAGTTATGATGAGCTGAAAGGCATTCCTTCTAGCCTAGCTATTCATACTGTTCCTGTAAAAGAAGGCAGTCGCCCTGTACGAGAGAAAGTAAGGCGTATGCCTTTCGAACTGAGGGACGGGCTGTTTGAGGAGTTACAGAAGCTGAGAAAAGTTGGTTTAATCTTCCCTGTTCAACACACAGAATGGTGTTCGCCAGTTGTGATCAGAAAGAAGAAAAATAATCAAATCTGATTGTGTGTAGATTTTAGAGAGTTGAATAAGCAGACGATTAAGGATTACTAACCGTTGCCATTCATTGACCAGATTTTGGATCAATTAGCGGGTAGGGAGATATATTCGTTTATGGATTGCTTTGCAGGATATAACCAGATGGCAATTGCAGAAGAGGACAAGTTGAAAACAACTTTTATTACTGTCTTTGGTACTTTTGCGTACCATGTGATGGCCTTTGGTTTATGCAATGCGCCTGGTTTGTGGCAACGAACAGCAGATAAGACATTCGGTGACATATCCCCTGAAGAGTTGAAGGTGTTTATTGATGACTTAGGGGCCGCCACCGTGAGAGAAAGGCAGTTGATTATTTTGCGAAAATGTTTTGAGCGGTGTAGGCAATTTTCCATCGCTCTAAACCCATGGAAGTGTGTTTTTGGTGTATCTTATGGGCTATTGCTGGACCATGTGGTCAGTTCGGTAGGTATTACGACAGATCCTGATAAGTCATAGTTGCCATGGGTCCACCACACACTCCGAAAGACATTCATAGCTTTCTGTCTTCGGTTGGTTATTACCGTAGATTCATAAACGCCTTGGCAGAAAGGATGTTGCCGCTTACGAATCTATTGTCCTTTAGATGTTTGTTTGTATGGGGTGACCCCTGTAAGGTAGCTTTTGAGGATGTGAAGCAGAAACTAGTAAAAGCTCCCATTTTAAAAGCACCTAAAAGAGATGAGGTGTTCTATATATTTCAGCCAGCCACCATGCATAGTATCAAATGCTGTTTAGCCCAAATCTGGGAGGAAAAGTGGTATCAACCGATAGCCTTTGCTAGTCAAAAATTGAGCATTTCAGAGATCAATTATACCTACATGGAGAAGTTGTGTCTTGCGATGGTCTTTGGGACCACGAAATTAAGGCGTTATATTCTCTATGAGAAAGTTTTGCCTTATACGAAGGCGGAGGGGCTTCGATTATTGATGAATAAGCTGCAGCCACCTGATCGTCTAGCAAAGTGGTTAATCACTTTGCAGGAGTTTGATTATGAGATCAGGAGTAAGCCACCAAGGTTACAGGGTAATGTGGAATGTCTTGTGGACTTTGGGGAGCCAAAAGAATCTATGGCTAAAGGTAGTGACATGGAGTCGTTATTTAAAATAGATACGGCATCTATTCCCTCTTGGTATGCTGCAATAATGCATTATTTATCGACATGAGAGGCTGGATCTGAACTATCTAAAGCTGAGAGAAGGAAAATTAAGTAGCAGGCATTAAAGTTTGCTTTGATCGCAGGTACATTTTATCGGCAAGGGGTTGATGACATCTATCGCCGATGTGTGATGCCTGACAAGGTGCCATTCATTTTGGAAGAGTGCCATGATTCCGCTTGCGGAGGCCATTTTGTTGGACGGCTTACAGCATAAAAGGCTTTAAGAGCAGGTTACTGGTGGCCTGCCATTTTCCAAGATGTGTTCGCGTATGTTAAGAGATGCGATATTTGTCAATGACATGATAGCCAAGAGAATAGGAAAAGACCACTCACCCCTATTATGGCGATACTTCCATTTGAGAAGTGGGGAATAGACTTTGTGGGTCCTATTACTCTGTCGTCAACTGCGCAAAAGAGGTATATTATTGTAGAAACTGACTACTTCACAAAGTGGTCAGAAGCACGTGCAACAAGGAAAGATGATGCTAAAGAAACTGCTAGTTACCTTTTAGAGCAGATAATATGCTGTTTTGGTCCACCGAAAGAATTAGTGTCGGACCGTGGGACCCATTTCCTGAATAAGGTGATTAAAAGCTTGACTGAGGCTTGGCAAATCAAGCACAATAAAAAAACTCCTTATAATCCACAGGAAAATGGGCAGGTTGAAAGTACCAACAAGCAGCTTGTGGGTATCCTATCCAAAGTCGTATGTGAAAAGAAATGCAATTGGGACAAGAAGCTGTATGTGGCAGTATGGGCATATAATACCACGTTCAAGCGAGCCACTGGCCACACGCCGTTCAAACTAGTTTATGGTGAAGAGTGTGTTTTACCCTTAGAAATTGAGTTGCCGACCATTAGATTTGCAATAAATCATTCTTTGGGTAGTGAAGACGCTCTATTAGAGCGATTTACGACTTTAGCGCACCTAGACGAACTTAAGTTGCAAAGCCTATTACATCAAGAGGTGGCTAAACGTCGCATGAAATAGTTGCATGACTTGAAAGCGAAGAAGTATACCTTTAAGAAAGGACAATTGGTTTTATATTATGATGCGCGTAGGGAGCTGTTTCCAGGGAAACTGGAACCTAAATGGGATGGCCCCTACAAGATTGTCAGGTTAGGGAAAAATAGGTCTACGGCCCTCTTAGCTGATCTACAGGGAGTAGAGTTTAAGAATAAGGTTAATCTTAATAAGAATAAACCTTATTATTTCTAAGTATGCTAATACAAAAGAAATGCATTGCAAGTCCATGCTAGGAATGATTTGAGACTTGCAGGAGAGCTTAAAGCTAGTTGATGGGTTGGTTAATCCCTTATTTGGAGCATCCATATCTGGAGCAAAGATACCATCAGGGGAAACTCATCTGGTGGAGCAAAGGGTATAAAGTGATTGAGCAAGAAGAGGGAACCTTTGTGTGGGAGATCAAAGTCTTCTGCCATCACTCTTTACCACTGTTGACAAGTATCCCTGTTGAGTTCGATGAAGAAGGTGGGATGGAGCTGTTAGTTCATCCTCTCAATATGCTAAACTTTGATGACCATAATTACTAATAGAGGAGTTTGTGATGGCCAGCTGTGTAAACCCATTGTGGACGTATAGATTATATTTTGATGGAGCGTCTAGGGGCCCTAATAAAAAAGGGAGTGTTGGAGTAGTAATCCGAGACCCCCAACGTAGAGTTACGATGAAGTTAGCTGGTTATCTCGGGGTAGGATTCACTAACAATATGGCAGAGTATAAAGCCTTGATTATGGGACTGCATATTGCCAAACAAGGTGGTATTCGTCGATTGTTAGTAAAAGGGGATTCCCAGTTGATCCTGAATTAGCTAGATGGGACATACACAGTGCGGAACCCCATTCTCTGTATGTATCATCGGACTGCTATGACCCTACTAGAGGAGTTTGAGAGAGTGTATTTTCAACTGATTCCATGTTACTGGAATCAGTTTGCGGATTCATTAGCAAATCTTGCTTATGAGGAAGACCTCTTCTTTAATTGTGGTCCTAGTTTGGGTATTGTGATCAATGATGAAAGAGGACCCGGTCGCTTGTGGGGGATGTTATCAGAACATACAGTATATGGCAGATGATGGTTGATATGGGTGATGCAAAGAGTAGTCGAGACCAATTTACCGTTATTATCTGGGATCCATAGGTTGATTAGACAACATATTATGCGTACGCCTCTTGCTATCTATGCAGGAGGGATGGGTCATAACCTTATGCATTTAGTTTAGGGCTATGAGCTTGTTTTTCCTCCTTGGAAGGAGCCTCTTATTGTATATCTGTGCTCTTCCAGGGAAGGGTGTGTAGATGCTACTTTGTTTTATCTCGTTAGGCTAACAGGTCCCATTTCACGAGGTTTTACTATTTGATTTCGTTAGGGCCAAGAGGGCCGATTAAGTTTTGTGGAGAAGTGTTTTATTTCGTTAGGCCAAGAGGGCCAGTTGTTTGTTTAGTGTAGGTGCGGTTGATGGTTTCTTGTTTGAGTCCTGTGCTTGATAGATTCCATGGAGCTGGAGGGATCCTTTGTCGCGGCATCGACACTTCTTGTGGCCCTATCCAAGTGATATCTTGAGTACTGTGGTTTTTATGTTATATGTCTTTGTGTACTTGTTAAGGGGGGGTTTTCGTTTCTTATTGGGGACCGACGTCCAAGGCATGGAGTCCCAGGTTTAGGTTCAGTATGTTTGAGGGAGGTCTGAGTAGTCATTGCCTCCTGTAACGACATTGTCAGGCATTAAAAGACCTGTTCTAGAGGGGAGTCCTAGTGACCCTGTTCTGCTAGCCTGCTAGGCGGCTATTCTAGGAGTTCTTGTTAGTTGTGTGGCCGTTAGAGAACCCTGCAGAAGAAAAAGGGTAATGATAAGAAAAAGAAAAACCCTGACTATCCCAAAAGAGAATAAATATATACAAAGGTGTGTAAAAAGGGGTTCTAACCCTTGCCAAAAAAGAAAAGAAAAGAAAGAAGAATTTATACACAACTGATCATTGCCTTGTGAAGGCCTGCTAGGTTCCTGGGGATGAGTGACCCAGGGCCGATGCCTTGACTTCCTAGGGGTGGCATCTTGCTAGATAAAAAATTTAAGGAAGGTTGGAGCGAAAATAAAAGTGAGCGTTAGAAAAGGATTAAGTGTCGCCTTGTGAGGGCTTGGTAGGTTCTTGGGTACCGAGACAGGACCTGACGCCGATGCCCTATTCTCCTTGGGTCACTATGCTCAGCTCCCTCCTTTTTACATACCCATGTATATCAATAAAATAAAAACCCTAAACGAAGAAATGTGCTACAAGAAAATATTTCTTGATCAGGCTATAGGAGTCCTCGCCTAGTAGGAGCTCCTAGTTGTGTTGTCCTTAGTTAGGTAGGTAGTTCAAACCACCACTTAGGGCAACTTCTTTGATAGTTTTTTTTAGTTTGGCCGTGTTGGAGCGGTTGGTTAGTGACTAGCTTCGGACTTTTATCAGATTATGCTAGGCCTACTCCTTGTGGATGTCAGGCCTTGGTTTTGTCAGGGGGTAGGGTGAGCATTGTGCTGTGTTTAATATGTATCTATTTTGTATCAGCTTGATGCTTCCTTTGGTTGTTTATGTACAGATATGTTCGTGGATTCGACGGGTTGAGTCGCCCTATCCCGTGGTCGCCAATGAGAGCGGAATTTCGGAGCCGAGAAGTGCTTAAAAATAACTAAAAATTACGAATATCAAGGGAAAAATATTCAACGTCAAAGGCGGCGGCTCGATCTAGGACGATTTTAAGCATCAAAGTGCCTTAAAGGCACCCGAGCAACACTTGTTGATTTTTCATAATTTTTCAGACTGTCATGCGGGTTGACAAGAGTTACCGGCCAATGTGGGATGTCAAGCCGGATGCCCAGGATTTTTCAGAGCTCAATTCGGAGTTCGGACAGGGAAGGGGCCAAGAACTGGTCAAGATTTGAAAGGGTGGCCACAACATGGACCAAAGGGGGGGTGCCCTTTAGGGACATTTTAACCCCCCAACCAAAAGGCACACAAAAAAATCGTGATGGAGCAGAAGGAAATGACGCTAGACCACGCCCAATTTTTGCGCCATGGGATGGGAGGAGGCAACATGCAGGCTGCAAACAACCCATGCAAATGATCATTTCCCTTGTCTACCTTCTCCCTGTGCTAATCATATCGCCGCCTCTTGCCTGAGAAATGGTGGTCTGTGTGAAGAATTCTGATTTCAGTCTTTCTCTCGCCTCCCTCTCTCTCCCCTAAAGGCAAATTCATGTGGTGAAGAAGGAGAAGAAGAATGGATGACGGATGCTTGTCCAATGAAGACCGGATTGCTCCGTGGATCAAGAGGAATGAAGATTGTTGATTGTGGACTATCACGAGCATTAGTGGTTGCTCGAAATCAGTCCCGAGATATGGCAAATTAAAAACCCGCAACCCGCAAAGAACGGTAATCTCATTTTTACAAAGGAAATTGATGTTTTATGCAATTTTGCTTCATGAATATTTGTTCCCATGGGATGATTATGCATTATAATGTTGTTTGCAATGTCTTCCAACTGTTTGAAATCAGAAAATCAGAAAATCATAAGTGTTGTATTGAAACTAATAGTGTAAAACCCGTCAAACATGCGAAATATGGGAAAATTGGGTGTTTTTGATATATAAATGGAAAATATAGTAGGACACACCAACTAAATTTGTGATTTTGCTGCAAATGAACCTAAGGTCCACAGCCCACAATTCACTTTGAATTTTCAGTCATTTAATATTGTAGAGAAATACAAGAAAAATAGGAAAATTATGAAAAAATAGGGGAAAAATGGATTTTGAGTGCCAAAAATTAAGGAAAAATAAGAACCATGTTTGTGGATATATGGGGGATTTGAAGTATGAGGTTTAGCCTCTGTTTAGCCCTACTTTTATGTTCTAGTGAGTTTTTATGGCTTTTTATACAATAAAAACATGGAAATGAACCCTAACCGATCAATAATGCACAACCTAAACGGGTGAGGGGGTAGAGTGTATGAAAGGTGTTTAAATGTTGAATGAGATGATGAAAATCTTGTTGGTTTTTATGCATACCATTTAGATCGATCGTTAATTTAAATAAAGAACCTAGTAGCACGGGGTTTTCTCGGTGCTAGGTTCATGCAACGACGCATGCGAGCGATAGTCGAAAATCATTGAAAGAAATGTTTTCCACATGTGCACCAATGCTGATTTTCTTAATTGTTTGAGCACATGGAAATTCACAATTTGCATGAAGCATGAAATTTAAAAGGTATCAGACAATACCTCCTGGATGCATGGCAATTGCTTTCTAGAGGAACATGACCAACGTTGAGTGAGTAAAAAGGCGTGGGGTCTAAGGGGAAAGAAAGTGAGGAAAATGGTACATTCCTGGATACGATCAATTGGTACCTTGAGTGGAAATGTGTGCGATATTGTGCTATATATGTTTAGCGACACATCGAGGGGCCAATCCCCAAGGTGTAGGAGAGTCGCAAGTGAGGTAGCAGCAGTCGATCGTGGGAGGACCTCCTATGTTTGTACTTCGTGCTATTTGACAATTTGCTGGGACTCCCTCTGAGGAGTGTTAATTGGGTCAGAGTTGGACTACGAGACGTGATACAAACGCAAGATATTTAGGAAGATGATGTATGTGTCATCCACGCTCCTGGCCGCGAGGCCGTGGGGTTGTTGAGCGCATGATAGAGGTCCGGCTAGTGCATGAGCCAGTGCCGGCCCGTTTTAGGTCCCATTAGTGGTGCATCTGCCGGGAGCTGCTTAGAAGTGGCGGTCCTCGAATCGTGGTTGTCTAGGGACCAGTTAGCAGTTTATGCCAAAGGATACTGAGATTGATTTGTTATTCATCGATAAGCATCGTCTAGCAGAAATCCAAAAGCAAGAGAGAGACGAAAGAGATAGGCGACGTGCTGAAATTTTTAGGAGGTATTCCCCTAAGTGTAGCGGTGCTGAACCCTTACGAGGGAGTGGATCTAGTGGTCTTGGTGCCACAAGCAGTAAGATAGGAGAAGGTGGAAGCTCTAGTGCTCCCCTTTCTTCCAGAAGGCAGTCTACATCAAGTGCACGAGTTGTAACCTCACCGTCCCCTATTCCTAGTGCTAATCCAATTTCCGTCATGGCGCACCCCATTGCAATTCCTACAAGATCGACAGATTTGCCGGCTCTAGGTTACCCGCTACCCATTTTTAATGGGCTAGTTGAGGAAGATGCGGAACTCCACATCAGGGAGTTTCAAAAGCTGATGTTTAACTGTTGCATCCAAGAAGAAGCACATTTAATGATGTTCTTCAACGTGACTCTCAAAGGAAGAGCTGCCATATGGTATCATGGTTTAGAAGCCAGAACCATATTGAATATTGATTCATTTTATGGAGCTTTTCAAAGGGAGTTTGCTCCTGAAAGGGGTGGGCAATATTGGTTGCGTGTACTCAATGTAACCCGCCAAGGACCACACGAGGATATTCGTGCTTATGCAAAGAAACTAAAAGAGGTTTTCCGTAAGTTGGACACCTCTATTCCTATCCCTGGAGCAGCCCATTTGCAATATTTTCTACATGGTTTGGACTTTAATATCCAGTTGAGTAGTGTCCCTTTGGGGGATATAGATACTGCCATTACATGAGCACAAGAAGTGGAATCCCGACTACAAGCAGCCTATGCCTCTCGAGGCAATTCGAATATGGGTCTAGCATTGGGAAATAATATGGCGACGGTGAATGGCAGTAGTAGCCTTTATTACCTAATGGGACATGGAACATGATGCAGAATGTGCCTTTATTACCAGCTCCCCCTAGCATGTGGATGCCTATGGGCAGTCGAATGGCTCGAAATGGTGGAGGTCAGGCAGTTAATCCTAATGCCATGCCTGTGGTTCAACAACCAGTGCCTAATCGAATTTTTAGACCGATGGAATGAGAGGGTAATGATCAAGGCTACGAGTCGAGCGCTTCCAATGTTCTTGGCAAGGTTAAGGACACGATGAAGCATTATATCGACATGATTACGGAGCAATATCGACAAATAGCCGTAGATGTCAACTTTCTTAAAAAACAACAAAATTTGATAGGAAGTAGATACCCAGATGAGGGTGCACCTTCGAGGTTTAGCTGCAAATGGTGTGGTGAGAAACATTATCCATGAAATTGCCCAAATGTCAAGTGCGACATCTATGGAAAATCCGGCCATTTAGCAGCCACTTGCTGGAGTAAGATTAGTTCCCTCCAACGATGTAGTCGGCAACCAGGGCCTGTTAATCATCATGCGCAAGGAAATGATTCCCAGCGAGAAGATAGGCCTAAACAAATACTCCAATGACCAAAGAATACATTGGAGGAGCTGCCTAGTGGTAGTGGGGTTAGTTTGATTGAGGCAGTGCGTGTTAATGATGCTGAAACCTCTAATCTGCGAGCTGTTCTTACAAGAGGTCAAAAGAGTAGAAAGGCCAACAAGGATAAGCCTGTGGACAGAAACCCTAAACAGGGCGACAAAGGAACGCGGGTTCTGGATCTTGCCATGGAAGGGGGACCTCTAAAGCCCATGGAGAGTAAAGCCGATGTTAAGAAGGATAAGGAACCACCGAGGTAGAAGGTGAAAGTTAAAAAAGAGGCAATAAAGACGGTTCAATAACCTAAAGAGCAGATGGTCTGGCATGAAAAGAGAACTCTGCCGAACTATCGTGAATTCGATTTGGCGAGCTCTCTTTGCGAAGTCAAGCCAGATGTGAACCTTTTACAGCTTATTAAGCTTTCCCTAGGAGTACGCAAGGAATTTAGAAAGATCCTGCGTACCGGGTATATCATAGAACCTTTGGGTATTGCACGAGTTGGTGATGACTGGTTCGAGCATGCTAAGAAGCATTGCCCAATGGTTGCAGCCTATGTCGATGGGGCATTAGTAGATTATGCCATTGTTGACACGGGATCATTTATTAACATTATGAGTTCTGAACTGATGGAAAGGTTGGGTCTTGCGATCGAGAAAGATACCTCCACAATTCTCAAAATGGCCATTTGAGACAGCCGAAAGGCTGCATTACTAAGGTCCATGTCACTGTTGCAAATGTAGAATGCATGTTGGACTTTAGGGTGATTCATTTTTTAGGGCGTCCAAGTTACCAAGTATTACTTGGACGACCTTGGATCTTGCAAGCGGACTGTCAAATGGATATACCCGCTGGTCGGCTGATATTCGGCAGAGGTGCTCAGCGCGTGGTGATAGATGCCTATCCTGAGTCCCCGCAGAGTAAGAGAGCTCCTCTATCTTCTATAGAATTGGAGACATTAGAGGATTTATCCGCCAGTGAGACATCATCGAGTGATGAGTCCAAAGAGCGATCCACCATGGAAGACATCTATCAAATCACTTTGAACGAGTCGATAGAGGCCCAAGATCGTATAAGAGATGTAGATGTTATCGAGCTAGACCTTGGCAAGCCAAATGATTCACGGCCAATTAAATTAGGTTCTATGCTCAGCTTAGCAGAAAGGGAGGACTATGTGTCCTTGATTCAAGAGTTCCACGATATCTTTCCCTGGAGTTATGATGAGCTGAGAGGCATTCCTCCCAACCTGGCTATTCATACTATTCTTGTAAAAGAAGGCAGTCGCCCTGTACGACAGAAAGTAAGGCGTATGCCTTTCGAACTGAGCGACGGGCTATTTGAGGAGTTACAGAAGCTGAGAAAAGTTGGTTTAATCTTCCCTATTCAACACACAGAATGGTGTTCGCCAGTTGTGATCAGAAAGAAGAAAAATAATCAAATCCGATTGTGTGTAGATTTTAGAGAGTTGAATAAGCAGATGGTTAAGGATTATTACCCGTTGCCATTCATTGACCAGATTTTGGATCAATTAGCGGGTAGGGAGATATATTCGTTTATGGATTGCTTTGCAGGATATAACCAGATGGCAATTGCAGAAGAGGACAAGTTGAAAACAACTTTTATTACTGTCTTTGGTACTTTTGCGTACCATGTGATGGCCTTTGGTTTATGCAATGCGCCTGGTTTGTGGCAACGAACAGCAGATAAGACATTTGGTGACATATCCCCTGAAGAGTTGAAGGTGTTTATTGATGACTTAGGGGCCACCACCGTGAGAGAAAGGCAGTTGATTATTTTGCGAAAATGTTTTGAGCAGTGTAGGCAATTTTCCATCGCTCTAAACCCATGGAAGTGTGTTTTTGGTGTACGTTATGGGCTATTGCTGGGCCATGTGGTTAGTTCGGTAGGTATTGCGACAGATCCCGAGAAGGTCAAAGTCATAGTTGCCATGGGTCCACCACGCACTCCGAAAGAAGTTCATAGCTTTCTGTCTTCGGTTGGTTATTACCGTAGATTCATAAACGCCTTGGCAGAAAGAACATTGCCGCTTACAAATCTATTGTCCTTTAGCAGTTTGTTTGTATGGGGTGACCCCTGTAAGGTAGCTTTTGAGGATGTGAAGCAGGAACTAGTAAAAGCTCCCGTTTTAAAACCACCTAAAAGAGGTGAGGTGTTCTATATATTTTCAGCATAGCAGGCACCATGCATAGTATCAGCTGTTTAGCCCAAATATGGGAGGAAACGTGGTATCATTCGATAGCCTTTGCTAGTCGAAAATTGGGCATTTGAGAGATCAACTATACCTACATGGAGAAGTTCTATCTTGCGATGGTCTTTGGGACCAAGAAATTCAGGCATTATATTCTCTATGAGAAAATTGTGCTTTATACGAAGGCGGAGGGGCTTCAATTATTGATGAATAAGCTACAGCTGCCTGATCATCTAGCAAAGTGATTAATCACTTTGCCGGAGTTTGATTATGAGATCAGGAGTAAGCCACCAAGGTTACAGGGTATTGTGGAATGTCTTGTGGACTTTGGGAAGCCAAAAGAATCTGTGGCTGAAGGTAGTGACATGGATTTGTTATTTAAAATAGATACGACGTCTATTCCCTCTTGGTATGCTGCAATAACGCATTATTTATTGACAAGAGAGGCTTGATCCGAACTATCTAAAGCTGAGAGAAGGAAAATTAAGTAGCAGGCACTAAAGTTTGCTTTGATCGCAGGTACATTATATCAGCAAGGGGTTGATGATATCTATCACCGATGTGTGATGCCTGACGAGGTGCCATTCATTTTGGAAGAGTGCCATGATTTCGCTTGCGGAGGCCATTTTGCTGGACGGCTTACAGCACAAAAGGCTTTAAGAGCAGGTTACTAGTGGCCTGCCATTTTCCAGGATGCGTTCGCGTATGTTAAGAGATGCGATATTTGTCAACGACATGATAGCCGAGAGAATAGGAAAAGACCACTTACCCCTATTATGGCGATACTTCCATTTGAGAAGTGAGGAATAGACTTTGTGGGTCCTATTACTCCGTCGTTGACTACGCAAAAGAGGTATATTATTGTAGCAACTGACTACTTCACAAAGTGGTCAGAAGCACATGCAACAAGGAAAGATGATGCTAAAGAAACTGCTAGTTTCCTTTTAGAGTAGATAATATGCCGTTTTGGTCCACCGAAAGAATTAGTGTCAGACCGTGGGACCCATTTCCTGAATAAGGTGATTAAAGGCTTGACTGAGGCTTGGCAAATAAAGCACAATAAAACGACTCCTTATAATCCGCAGGCAAATGGGCAGGTTGAAAGTACCAACAAGCAGCTTGTAGGTATCCTATCATATCTGAAAAGAAACACGACTGGGACAAGAAGCTGTATGTGGTAGTATGGGCATATAATAGCACATTCAAGCAAGCCACTAGCCACACGCCGTTCAAACTAGTTTATGGTGAAGAGTGCGTTTTACCCTTAGAAATTGAGTTACCAACCATTAGATTTGCAATAAATCATTCTTTGGGTAGTGAAGACGCCCTATTAGAGTGATTTACGACTTTAGCGCACCTAGATGAACTTAAGTTGCAAAGCCTCTTACATCAAGAGGTGGCTAAATGTCGCATGAAACAGTTGCATGACCTAAAAGCGAAGAAGTATACCTTTAAGAAAGGACAAGTGGTTTTATATTATGATGCGTGTAGGGAGCTGTTTCTAGGGAAACTGGAACCTAAATGAGATGGCCCCTACAAGATTGTCAGGTTAGGGAAGAATAGGTCTACGGCCCTCTTAGCTGATCTACAGGAAGTAGAGTTTAAGAATAAGGTTAATATTAATAAGATTAAACCTTATTATTTCTAAGTATGCTAATACAAAAGAAATGCATTGTAGGTCCATGCTAGGAATGATTTGAGACCTTCGGAAGAGCTTAAAGCTGGTTGATGGGTTGATTAATCCCTTATTTGCAGCACCCATATCTGGAGCAAAGATACCATCAGGGGAAACTCATCTGGTGGAGCAAAGAGTATAAAGTGATTGAGCAAGAAGAGGGAACCTTTGTGTGGGAGATCAAAGTCTTCTGCCATCACTCTTTACCACTGTTGACAAGTATCCCTGTTGAGTTCAATGAAGAAGGTGGGATGGAGCCGTCAGTTCATCCTCTCAATATGCTAAACTTTGACGACCATAATTACGAATAGAGGAGTTTGTGATGGCCAGCTGTGTAAACCCATTGTGGATGTATACATTATATTTTGACGGAGCGTCCAGGGGCCCTAATAAAAAAGGGAGTGTTGGAGTAGTAATCTGAGACCCCCGACGTAGAGTTACGATGAAGTTAGTTGCTTATCTCGGGGTAGGATTCATAACAATATGGTGGAGTATAAAGCCTTGATTATGGGGCTGCATATTGCCAAGCAAGGTGGTATTCGTCGATTGTTAGTAAAAGGGGATTCCCAGTTGATCCTGAATCAACTAGATGGGACATACAAAGTGTGAATCCCCATTCTCTGTATGTATCATCAGACTGCTATGACCCTACTAGAGGAGTTTGAGTGTCTTTTCAGCTAATTCCACGTTACTGGAATCAGTTTGCGGATTCATTAGCAAATCTTGCTTATGAGGAAGACCTCTTCTTATATTGTAATTTGGGTATTGCTTGTGGGGGATGTTATCAGAATATGCAGTATATGGCAGACGATGGTTGATATGGGTAATGCAAAGAGTAGCCGAGACCAATTTACCGTTATTATGTGGGACCCATAGGTTGATTAGAAAACATAGTATGCGTATGCCTCTTGCTATCTATGCAGGAGGGATGGGTCATAACCTTATGAATTTAGTTTAGGGCTATGAGCCTATTTTTCCTACTTGGAGGGAGCCTCTTATTATATATCTATGCTCTTCCAGGGAAGGGTGTGTAGGTGCTACTTTGTTTTCTCGTTAGGCCAAGAGGGCCCATTTCGCAAGGTTTTACTGTTTGATTTAGTTAGGCCAAGAGGGCCGATTAAGTTTTGTGGAGAAGTGTTTTATTTTGTTAGGCCAAGAGGGCCAGTTGTCTGTTTAGTGAGGTGCGGTTAATGGTTTCTTGTTTGAGTCCTGTCCTTGACAGATTTCGTGGAGTTGGAGGGAGCCTTTGTCGTGGCATCGACGCTTCTTGTGGCCCTATCCAGGCGATATCTTTCCTTTATGAGTACTGTGGTTTTTATGTGATGTGTGTTTGTGCACTTCTCCAAAAGCTTGACTGAGGCTTGGCAAATCAAGCACAATAAAACGACTCCTTATAATCCGCAGGCAAATGGGCAGGTTGAAAGTACCAACAAGCAGCTTGTGGGTATCCTATCGAAAGTTGTATCTGAAAAGAAACGCGACTGGGACAAGAAGCTGTATGTGGTAGTATGGGCATATAATACCACGTTCAAGCAAGCCACTGGCCACACGCCGTTCAAACTAGTTTATGGTGAAGAGTGTGTTTTTACCCTTAGAAATTGAGTTGCCGACCATTAGATTTGCAATAAATCATTCTTTGGGTAGTGAAGACGCCCTATTAGAGTGATTTATGACTTTAGTGCACCTAGACGAACTTAAGTTGCAAAGCCTCTTACATCAAGAGGTGGCTAAACGTCGCATGAAACAGTTGCATGACCTGAAAGCGAAGAAGTATACCTTTAAGAAAGGACAACTGGTTTTATATTATGATGTGCGTAGGGAGCTGTTTCCAGGGAAACTGGAACCCAAATGGGATGGCCCCTACAAGATTGTTAGGTTAGGGAAGAATAGGTCTATGGCCCTCTTAGCTAATCTACAGGGAGTAGAGTTTAAGAATAAGGTTAATCTTAATAAGATTAAACCTTATTATTTCTAAGTATGCTAATACAAAAGAAATGCATTGCAAGTCCATGTTAGGAATGATCTGAGACCTTCGGAAGAGCTTAAAGTGGGTTGATGGGTCGATTAATCCCTTATTTGGAGCACCCATATCTAGAGCAAAGATACCATCAGGGGAAACTCATCTGGTGGAGCAAAGGGTATAAAGTGATTGAGCAAGAAGACGGAACCTTTGTGTGGGAGATCAAAGTCTTCTGCCCTCACTGTTTACGACTGTTGACAAGTATCCTTGTTGAGTTCAATGAAGAAGGTGGGATCGAGCCATCAGTTCATCCTCTCAATATGCTAAACTTTGATGACCATAATTATGAATAGAGGAGTTTGTGATGGCCAACTGTGTAAACCCATTGTGGACGTATACATTATATTTTGACGGAGCATCCAGGGGCCCTAATAAAAAAGGGAGTGTTGGAGTAGTAATCTGAGACCCCCGACGTAGAGTTACGATAAAGTTAGCTGCTTATCTCGGGGTAGGATTCACTAACAATATGGCAGAGTATAAAGCCTTGATTATGGGACTGCATATTGCCAAACAAGGTGGTATTCGTCGATTGTTAGTAAAAGGGGATTCCCAGTTGATCCTGAATCAGCTAGATGGGACATACACAGTGCGGAACCCCATTCTCTGTATGTATCATCGGACTACTATGACCCTACTAGAGGAGTTTGAGAGAGTGTCTTTTCAGCTGATTCCACGTTACTAGAATCAATTTGCGGATTCATTAGCAAATCTTGCTTATGAGGAAGACCTCTTCTTTAATTGTGGCCCTAGTTTGGGTATTGTGATCAATGATGAAAGAGGACCCGGTCGCTTGTGGGGGATGTTATCAGAACATGCAGTATATGGCAGACGATGGTTGATATGGGTGATGCAAAGAGTACCCGAGACCAATTTATTGTTATTATGTGGGACCCATAGGTTGATTAGACAACATATTCTGCGTACGCCTCTTGCTATCTATGTAGGAGGGATGGGTCATAACCTTATGCATTTAGTTTAGGGCTATGAGCCTGTTTTTCCTCCTTGGAGGGAGCCTCTTATTGTATATCTGTGCTCTTCCAGGGAAGGGTGTGTAGGTGTTACTTTGTTTTATCTCCTTAGGCCAAGAGGGCCCGTTTCGCGAGGTTTTACTATTTGATTTCGTTAGGCCAAGAGGGCCAATTAAGTTTTGTGGAGAAGTGTTTTATTTTGTTAGGCCAAGACGACCAGTTGTCTGTTTAGTGCAGGTGCGGTTAATGGTTTCTTGTTTGAGTCCTGTCCTTGAAAGATTCCGTGGAGCTGGAGGGAGCCTTTGTCGCGGCATCGACGCTTCTTGTGGCCCTATCGAACTGATATCTTGAGTATTGTGGTTTTTATGTTATATGTCTTTGTATACTTGTTAAGGGGGGGTTTTCGTTTCTTATTGGGGACCGACGTCCAAGGCATGGAGTCCCAGGTTTAGGTTTAGTATGTTTGAGGGAGGTCTGAGTAGTCATTGCCTCTTGTAACGACATTGTCAGGCATTAAAAGACATGTTCTAGAGGGGAGCCCTAGTGACCCTGTTCTGCTAGCCTGCTAGGCAGCTATTCTAGGAGTTCTTGTTAGTTGTGCGGCCCGTTAGAGAAGCCTGCAGAAGAAAAAGGATAATGATAAGAAAAAGAAAAACCCTGACTATCCCAAAAGACAATAAATATATACAAAGGTGTGTAAAAAGGGGTTCTAACCCCTGCCAAAAAAGAAAAGAAAAGAAAGAAGAATTTATACGTAGTTGATCATTGCCTTGCGAAGGCCTGGTAGGTTCCTGGGGATGAGTCAGACCCAGGGCCGATGCCTTGACTTCCTAGGGGTGGCATCTTGCTACATAAAAAAATTAAGGAAGGTTGGAGCGAAAATAAAAGTGAGTGTTAGAAAAGGATTAAGTATTGCCTTGCGAGGGCTTAGTAGGTTCTTGGGTACCGAGACAGGACCTGAGGCTCAGGTCCCTCCTTTTTACATACCCGTGTATGTCAATAAAATAAAAACCCTAAACGAAGAAATGTGCTACAAGAAAATATTTCTTGATCAGGCTATAGGAGTCCTCGCCTAGTAGGAGCTCCTAGTTGTGTTGTCCTTAGTTAAGTAGGTAGTTCAGACCACCACTTAGGGTAACTTCTTTGATAATTCTTTTTAGTTTGGCGGTGTTGAAGCAGTTGGTTAGTGACTAGCTTCGGACTTTTATCAGATTATGCTAGGCCTACTCCTTGTGGATGTCAGGCCTTGGTTTTGTTAGGGGGTAGGGTGAACATTGTGATGTGTTTAATATGTATCTATTTTGTATCAGCTTGATACTTCCTTTGGTTGTTTATGTGCAGATATGTTCGTGGATTTGACGGACTGAGTCGCCCTATCCCGTGGTCGCCAATGAGAGCGGAATTTTGGAGTCAAGAAGTGCTTAAAAATAGCTAAAAATTACGAATATCAAGGGAAAAATATTCAACGTCGAAGGCGGCGGCTCGATCTAGAACGATTTTAAGCATCAAAGTGCTTTAAAGACACTCGAGCAACACTTGTTGATTTTTCATAAATTTTCAGACTATCCTGCAGCTTGACAAGAGTTATCGGCCAATGTGGGATGTCAAGCCGAACGCCCAAGACTTTTCAGAGCTCAATTCGGAGTTCGGACGGGGAAGGGGCCAAGAACTGGTCAAGATTTGAAAGGGTGACCACAACATGGACCAAAGGGGGGGTGCCCTTTGGGGACATTTTAACCCCCCAACCAAAAGGCACACACAAATATCGTGATGGAGGAGAAGAAAATGATGCTAGACCACGCCCGATTTTTGCGCCATGGGATGGAAGGAGGCAACATGCAGGCTGCAAACAACCCATGCAAATGATCATTGCCCTTGTCTACCTTCTCCCTGCTGATCATATCGGCGCCTCTCGCCTGAGAAATGGTGGTCTCTGTGAAGAATTCTGATTTCAGTCTTTCTCTCTCCTCCCTCTCTCTCCCCTAAAGGCAGATTCATGTGGTGAAGAAGAAGAAGAAGAATGGATGACATATGCTTGTCCAATAAAGACCGGATTGCTCCGTGGTTCAAGAGGAATAAAGATTGCTAATTGTAGACTATCATGAGCATTAGTGGTTGTTGGAAATCAGTCCTGAGATATGGCAAATAAAAACCCGCAACCCGCAAAGAACGGTAATCTCATTTTTACAAAGGAATTTGATGTTTTATGCAATTTGCTTCATGAATATTTGTTCCCATGGGATGATTATGCATTATAATGTTGTTTGCAATGTCTTCCAACTGTTTGAAATTAGAAAATCAGAAAATCATAAGTGTTGTGGATGAAATTAATAGTATAAAACCCGTAAAACACGCAAAATATGGAAAATTTGGGTATTTTTGATATATAAATGGAAAATATAGTAGGACACACCAACTAAATTTGTGATTTTGCTGCAAATGAACCTAAGGGCCACATCCCACAATTCATTTTTAATTTTTATTCATTTAATATTGCAGAAAAATACAAGAAAAATAGGAAAAATTGGGAAAAATAGGAGAAAATGGATTTTGAGTGCCAAAAATTAAGGAAAGATAAGAACCATATTTGTGGATGTTTGGGGGGTCTGAAGTATGAGGTTTAGCCTCAGTTCAGCCCTACCTTTATGTTCTAGTGAGTTTTTATGGCTTTTTATACAATAAAAACATGGAAATGAACCCTAAACTGATCAATAATGCACAACCTAAACGGGTGAGGGGGTAGAGTGCATGAAAGATGTTTAAATGCTGAATGAGATGATGAAAAGATTGCTGGTTTTTACGCATACCATTTAGATCGATCGTTAATTTAAATAAAGAACCTAGTAGCATGGGGTTTCTCGGTGCTAGGTTCATGCAACGCCGCATGCAAGAGATAGTCGAAAATCATTGAAAGAAATGTTTTCCACATGTGCACCAATGCTGATTTTCTTAATTGTTTGAGCACATGGACATTCACAATTTGCATGAAGCATGAAATTTAAAAGGTATCAGACAATACCTCCTGGATGCATGGCAATTGCTTTCTACAGGAACATGACCAACATTGAGTGAGTAAGGTTGCCCAAGCTGTAGGCTAGGCGTTGGGTCTAAGGAGACAGAAAGTGAGGAAAATGGTACATTCCTGGATACAATCAATTGGTACCTTGAGTGGAAATGTGTGCGATATTGTGCTATATATGTTTAGCGACACATCGAGGGGCCAATCCCCAAGGTGTAGGAGAGTCACAAGTGAGGTAGCGGCAGTCAGCCATGGGAGGACCTCCTATGTTTGTACTTCGTGCTATTTTGCAATGTGCTGGGACTCCCTCTGAGGAGTATTAATTGGGTCAGAGTTGGACTACGAGACGTGATACAACCACAAGATCTTTAGGAAGATGATGTATGTGCCGTGGGGTTGTTGAGCGCATGATAGAGGTCCGGCTAGTGCATGAGCCAATGACGGCCCGTTTTAGGTCCCATCAGTGGTGCGTCTGCCAGGAGCCATATAGAAGTGGCGGTCCTCGAATCCTAGTTGTCTAGGGACTAGTTAGTAGTTTATGCCAAAGGATACTGAGATTGATTTGTTATTCATCGATAAGCATCGCCTAGCAGAAATCCAAAAGCAAGAGAGAGACGAAAGAGCTAGGCGACGTGCTGAAAATTTTAGGAGGTATTCCCCTAAGCGTAGCGGTGCTGAACCCTTACGAGGGAGTGGATCTAGTGGTCTTGGTGCCACAAGCAGTAAGATAGGAGAAGGTGGAAGCTCTACTACTCCCCTTTCTTCCAGAAGGCAGTCTACATCAAGTGCAGGAGGTGTAACCTCACCGTCCCCTATTCCTAGTGCTAATCCAATTTTTGTCATGGCGAGCCCATTACAATTCCTTAGGAACGACGGATTTGCCTGCTCCAGGTTACCCGCTACCCATTTTTAATGGGCTAGTTGAGGAAGATGCGGAACTCCACATCAAGAAGTTTCAAAAGCTGATGTTTAACTATCACATCCAAGAACAAGGACATTTAATGATTTTCTTCAACATGACTCTCAAAGGAAGAGCTGCCATATGGTATCATGGTTTAGAAGCCAAAACCATATTGAATATTGATTCATTTTATGGAGCTTTTCGAAGGGAGTTTGCCCCTGAAAGGGGTGGGCAATATTGGTTGCATGTACTCAACGTATCCCGCCAAGAACCACACGAGGATATTCGTGCTTACGCAAAAAAACTAAAAGAGGTTTTCCGTAAGTTTGACACCTCTATTCCTATCCCTGCACCAACCCAATTGCAATATTTTCTACATGGTTTGGACTTTAATATCTAGTTGCAGTTGAGTAGTGTCCCTTTGGGGGATCTAGATACTACCATTACATGAGCACAAGAAGTGGAATCCCGACTACAAGCAGCCTATGCCTCTCGAGGTTTTTCGAATATGGGTCTAGCATTGGGAAATAATATGGCGACGGCCGCCAATGGCAGTAATAGCCAAGGGATAGCGATGGCTAATCCTAATGGGAGAGGGAACATGATGTAGAATGTGCCTTTATTACCAGCTCCCCCTAGCATGTCGATGTCTACGGGCAGTCAAATGGCTCCAAATGGTGGAGGTCAGGCAGTTAATCCTAATACCATGCATGTGGTTCAACAACTAGTGCCTAATCGAATTGTTAGACCAATGGAACAACAGGGTAATGATCAAGGCTACGATTTGAGCGCTTCCAATGTTCTTGGCGAGGTTAAGGACATGATGAAGCATTATACCAACATGATTACAGAGCAATATCGACAAATAGATATAGATGTCAACTTTCTTAAAAAACAACAAAATTTGATAGGAAGTAGATACCCAGATGAGGGTGCACCTTCGAGGTTTAGCTGCAAATGGTGTGGTGGGCAACATTATCCACGAAATTTCCCAAATGTCAAGTGCAACATCTGTGGAAAATCCGGCCATTTACCAGCCGATTGCTGGAGTAAGATTAGTTCCCTCCAGCGAGATAGTCGGAAACCAGGGCCTGTTAATCATTGTGTACAAGGAAATGATTCCCAGCAAGAAGACGGGCCTAAACAAATACTCCAACGACCAAAGACTACATTGGAGGAGCTGCCTAATGGTAGTGGGGTTAGTTTGATTGAGGTTGTGCACGTTAATGACGCTGAAACCTCTAATCTGTGAGCTATTCTTACAAGAGGTTAAAAGGGTAGAGAGGCCAACAAGGATAAGCCTGTCGATGAAAATCCTAAAGAGGGCAACAAAGGAACGCAAGTTCTGGATCCTGCCATGGAAGGGAGACCTCTAAAGCCCGTGGAGAGTAAATTCGATGTTAAGAAGGATAAGGAACCACCGAGGCAGAAGGTGAAAGTTAAAAAAGAGGCAATAAAGCCAGTTCAGTGACCTAAAGAGCGGATGGTTTGGCGTGAAAAGCGAACTCTGCCGAACTATTGTGAATTCGATTTGGCGAGCTCTCTTTGCGAAGTCAAGCCAGATGTGAACCTTTTATAGCTTATTAAGCTTTTCCTAGGAGTACGCAAGGAATTTAGAAAGATCCTGCATACCGGGTATATCATAGAACCTTTGGGTATTGCGCGAGTTGGTGATGACTAGTTCGAGCATGCTGAGAAGCATTGCCCAAGTGTTGCAGCCTATGTCGATGGGATATTAGTAGATTATGCCATTGTCGATACAGGATCATCTATTAACATTATGAGTTCTAAACTGATGGAAAGGTTGGGTCTTGCGATCCAGAAAGATACCTCCACAATTCTCAGAATGGTGGATGATAGTTTGAGACAGCCGGAAGGCTGCATTACTAAGGTCCATGTCACTGTTGCAAATGTAGAATGCCTGTTGGACTCTAGGGTGATTCATTTTGCAGGGCATCCAAGTTACCAAGTATTACTTGGACGACCTTGGATCTTGCAAGCAGACTATCAAGTGGATATACCTGCCGGTCAGCTGATATTCGCGGTAGAGGTGCTCAACGTGTGGTGATTCATGCCTATCATTGCCCTTGTCTACCTTCTCCCTGTGCTGATCATATCGCCACCTCTCACCCGAGAAATGGTGGTCTCTTTGAAGACTTCTGATTTCAGTCTTTCTCTCTCCTCCCTCTCTCTCCCCTAAAGGCAGATTCATGTGGTGAAAAAGGAGAAGAAGAATGGATGACGGATGCTTGTCCAATGAAGACCGGATTGCTCCGTGGTTCAAGAGGAATGAAGATTGATGATTGTGGACTGTCATGAGCATTAGTGGTTGCTATAAATCAGTCCCGAGATATGGCAAATAAAAACCCGCAACCCGCAAAGAACGGTAATCTCATTTTTACAAAGGAAATTGATGTTTTATGCAATTTGCTTCATGAATATTTGTTCCCATGGGATGATTATGCATTATAATGTTGTTTGCAATATCTTCCAACTGTTTGAAATCATAAAATCAAAAAATCATAAGTGCTATGGATAAAATTAATAGTGTAAAACCCATAAAACACGCGAAATATGGGAAAATTGGGTGTTTTTGATATATATGGAAAATATAGGAAACACCAACTAAATTTGTGATTTTGCTGAAAATGAACCTAAGGGCCATAGCTCACAATTCATTTTGAATTTTTAGTCATTTAATATTGCAAAAAATACAAGAAAAATAGGAAAAATGGGAAAAAATAGGGGAAAAATGGATTTTGAGTGCCGAAAATTAAGAAAAAATAAGAACCATGTTTGTGGATGTATGGGGGGTCTGAAGTACGAGGTTCAGCCTCAGTTCAGCCCTACCTTTATGTTCTAGTGAGTTTTTATGGCTTTTTATACAATAAAAACATGGAAATGAACTCTAAACCGATCAATAATGCACAACCTAAACGGGTGAGGGGGTAGAGTGTATGAAAGGTGTTTAAATGCTGAATGAGATGATGAAAAGCTTGCTAGTTTTTATGCATACCATTTAGATTGATCGTTAATTTGAATAAAGAACCTAGTAGGACGGGTTTTCTCGGTGCTAGGTTCATGCAACGCCGCATGCGAGCGATAGTCGAAAATCATTGAAAGAAATATTTTCCACATGTGCACCAATGCTGATTTTCTTAATTGTTTGAGCACATGGACATTCACAATTTGCATGAAGCATGAAATTTAAAAGGTATTAGACAATACCTCCTGGATGCATGGCAATTGCTTTCTAGAGGAACATGACCAATGTTGAGTGAGGAAGGTTTCCCAAGCTGTAGGCTAGGTGTTGGGTCTAAGGGGAAAGAAAGTGAGAAAAATGGTACATTCCTGGATATGATCAATTGGTACCTTGAGTGGAAATGTGTGCGATATTGTGCTATATATGTTTAGCGACGCATCGAGGGGCCAATCCCCAAGGTGTAGGAGTGTCGCAAGTGAGGTAGCGGCGGTCAGCCGTAGGAGGACTATTGAGATATCGAGCTCCACTTGTGATATGCCAGGGTGACCGTTGTGCATTTATGTCACCGACTTATCAGTTGTAGATGTGGTTGGTACACCGCCCATGAATAATAGCTAGATGACAGCTATCCTTATCTACTCTAGTTCGTGGCTCAGTTAGTATGCCACCTTAGTTAGTTGAGTTTGGTTTGAGACCCATATATAGGGTTCTTCTATTTCTTTGTATGAGAGTTCTTTTGGCTTACACAACTAAGAAGAGGAAAACTGTTTTCAGCCTCCATCTCTATGTGTATTCCCCCATTGTGCAAGCAAGAAAGCTTCAAGTGAGACTCCTTCCTTCTCTCCCACAATCCTGACATGGTATCAGAGCCTTGTTCGTAGTAAGGAGCTCAAGAAAGCAAGCCAAGCTCGCGGTGTTCTGGTAAGAGGAGCAGTGTTGCTTTCATTTTCTGTTTTGGGAGCAGATCTCTGCAGGTAGCATAGCCGAAAATTGTAAGAGTGCATTGTCTCAGGTTGAGACGCCCTTCGTGGTGAAGCAAGAGGGCAGTATATGCTGTGGGGCTTGTTTTTTTTATTTGAGGCCATTTCGGGGCCTGTTTTGGAGGTGAAAGTTTTCTGCACGCACTCAGGAAAAGGCCCAGTTTTATGTTGTGCAGCCACTATTCTACAGGTCGGTGAAAAGTTACTGTAGAAATTGCATCGTATGCATGTGCGCAGAGACATTGGGAGTTACAGAATCATCCTTGTTGCCTGTTGATGCAAAATCGTCACTAGGAAGTGACTTGTGGTTAAATACCACTTTCGTCAGTTTTGCAGATTTTCCCTTGTGAGGTTGAAGATGTGTTCTTTGCAGTGACAGAATTTCTTGCAGTGTTCTGTAATGGCGTCTGATTCTCTTTCACAGATTGTCACTAAAAAGCTTGACAAGAACAACTTCCAAGCATGGAAGTTTAGAATGACGAATTTCCTTATGGGAAAAGGATATTGGGAATTTGTTGCAGGAAATGAAGAAGAACCAGTTCTTCCTGATGTTCCCAATCAATAGCAAATGCAAGCATTTAAAGCATGGCATGAGAGAGCCAGGAAAGTTATGTACTGGCTGTCTATCAGCATTTCAGACTCTATGATTGTGCATATTCAAGATGCAAGTACACCAAAGGAGACATGGGATACTTTGTCAAAAATGTATAGCACAAATACGCAAGCCAGGAAAATGCAGCTCAAGCAAGAGTTGCACAATGTGCAAAGAGAATATATGAGCATCAATGACTACCACATGAAGGTGAAGAAGATTGCAGATGCACTTGCTTCCATTGGGTCGCCAATGGAAGACGATGATTTAGTTTCTGTGACCTTGAATGGTCTAGGAAAGGATTATGCACAGTTTCGGACATCCATTTCAGTTCGTGAAAGATTTCCTGATTTTGAGGAGTTGATTGCTCTTCTAATTTCTGAGCAGAGAAATGGTGGTGCATCTTCTTCAGGAGGAACTTCAAAAGAAGCTGTCTTCTACTCAAATGCTGGAAGAGGTAGAGGCAGAGGTAGAGGAAGTTGATTTGGAGGCCGTGGTAGAAATCATAATATGCAGCAAACTCAAGAAAACCAGTCCTATGGAGGAGGACGTGGTAACTCTAGAGGCAGGGGGAGCCAAAGATGTCATGGTGGATGGCAAAGAGGCCAAAATGCAAACAGCAATGTTGAATGCTACTACTGTGGTAAAATGGGTCATATGGCTAAAGACTGCTATAAAAAGCAGAATGATATCATGAATGGGAAATTGCAACAAGGGAATTATGCATCTTCTAGTAGACAGGGTGATGACAGAAATGAGCATTTGTTTATGGTGCAGCATATGAACAATTCTGTGACAAGTGCAGAAGAAAGCAACGATGTGTGGTATGTTGACTCAGGTGTATCAAAACACATGACAGGTCATGCAGAATGGATGGAGGATGCAAGGAAAATGGAAAAACCAGGATTTGTGGAGACTGGTGATGATACTGCACATCCTATTGTGCAGATTGGAAAAATTCCTTTGTCTATGCAGGATGGGAAAAAGAAATACCTGTCCGATGTATTTCATGTCCCGAATATCACCAAGAATCAGGTTTCTATTGGTCAAATGGTTGAGCAGGGCGTGCAAGTCAGATTTAATCCTCATGGATGCTTTGTTGAGGATATGAAAAATAAAGGTCGCTTGATAGCAAAAGGAAAGAAGAAGGGCAGAATGTTTACGTTGGATGCAGACATGTCTAAATTGAGTGCAGCAATGTTTACACATGGGACCAGTGTAGTTGCAAATATTGATATCTGGCATAAACGCATTGGTCATGTTAATGTACAACGACTTAAATCAATACAGGCCCAAAATATTGTTGCAGGATTGCCTAAATTCAAGGTTGCAGAAATGCATAAGGTATGTGAAGCCTGTCAATTTGGAAAACAAGCAAGGAAACCATTTCCTAGACATGTTCAAGAGAGTGAGAAGCCATTGGAATTAATCCACTCTGATGTGTGGACTACTAAAGCTGCATCTCTTGGAGGCTGTCATTATTTTGTCACTTTTATTGATGACTATAGCAGAAAAGTTTGGGTGTATTTTATGAAAAAGAAAAGTGAAGTTTTTGGGCATTTCAAAACTCTTAAAGCTATGGCTGAAAAAGAAACAGGTCTGCAAATAAAATGCCTAAGGTCAGATGGAGGGGGAGAGTACCTCTCAAATGAGTTTGCAAGGTTCCTGTAGGAGCATGGCATAAAGCAGCAATATTCATGCAGTCATACCCCACAACAAAATGGAATTGCAAAAAGGAAAAACAGGCATATTGGAGAGGTATCTCGTGCCATGCTCAATGAAAAAGACCTGCCAAATTTTTATTGGGCTGAAGCAGTTGCTAGAGCAGTCTACATAATGAACAGGACTCCCACTGCAGCAATATATGGGATGACTCCAGAGGAGAGGTATACTGGTAGGAAACCATATATTTCTCATTTGAAAATTTTTGGTTGCATTGCCTATGTACATGTGCCAGATGAGTTGAGATCCAAGTTGGATCCAAAAGCTGAGAAGTGCATCTTTATTGGTTACTCTCTACAGTAAAAAGGGTATAGATGCTATAACCCTTCTACTCGTAAGTTTACAGTGAGCAGAGATGTTTTTTTTAATGAGATGAGTAGCTGGTATAAACCAGTAAATGTGATTGATGATGTAGATGCACAAAATGGTAATGCTACACAGAATTCATAGCAGGAGTCACAAAATATTAGTAGACCTGGAGCGTCCTCTAGCAGTGGTTCACATTCTTCACCATGGACAGGCAGATTGAGATCAGGAGAATCTTCTCAAAGCAATGCAAATAGTGGTATGCAGGTATCACGAAAAGGAAAAGAGAAGGTTGATTAGCCCATGTTTGATGTGAATGCAGGTCACTCTTATGTGGATGGTGAATCCAGTGGCTCAGAACAGAGCATTGATGATGAGTTGGGTATTCCTTCTATTGTTACACCTGGAGTAAGGAAGACAAGGGATGTTTTGAGAGCATCTGGGAGTGAACCTATTTTGCGCAGGTCTACGAGAGCTAGGTATCCTGTGGATAGGCTAAAATATGATGGATTTACAGCCATTCACTATGCATATATGGTCAAAGTGATACAGGAACCAGAACCCACTTCTTTTGAGCAAGCCATGGGAAAAGAAAAATGGGAGAAAGCCATGGATGAAGAAATGGATGCCTTGGAAGCAAATGCTACATGGGAATTGGTACCTTTGCCTAAAGGTAAGAATGCAATTGGCTGTAAGTGGGTTTATAAGGTGAAGCACAATGCAGATGGTTCTGTGAACAGATACAAGGCAAGATTAGTAGTCAAAGGGTATGCACAAACATATGGCATTGACTATGAAGAAACATTTAGTCCGGTTGCAAGGATGGCAACCGTAAGAGCAGTCATTGCTATGGCTGCATCAAAGGGATGGTCTTTACATCAGATGGATGTAAATAATGCCTTCTTGCATGGTGATTTACAAGAAGAGGTCTATATGGAGCAGCCACCAGGTTATGTGCATGCTGTTCATCCTGAGTTTGTTTGCAAGTTGAAGAAAGCCTTGTATGGCTTGAAGCAAGCACCTAGAGCATGGTCTGACAAGATAGGACAGTATCTTGTCACTATTGGCTTTCAGATTTCCAAGGCAAATTTCTCACTTTATGTGAGAAAAATAGAGAAAGGTATTATGCTACTTGTCATTTATGTTGATAATCTGATTATGACAGGTGACAGTGATGAAGATATCCTTCATGTGAAAATGCTATTGAAGCAAAAGTTTGAGATGAAGGATTTGGGAGAGCTACGTTATTTCTTGGGCATTGAGGTGATTAGATCACCAAGTGGGATACAGCTCTTGCAGAGGCAGTATGGATTGGACATGCTGTCCAAATATGGGATGATAGGCTGTAAGCCAATTTCAGTTCCTTTGGAGCAGAATGTGAAGCTGAGCACAGATGCAGGTGAGCATCTGGAAGACCCTACTATGTACAGACGCATAGTAGGAAGCTTGATTTATATGACTATTACCAGGCCAGATTTGAGCTATGCTATTGGATTGGTAAGTAAGTTTATGCAGGCTCCAAGGAAACCGCATTTGGATGCGGCTAGACGCATACTCAGGTATGTGAAGTCCACATTGCAATATGGACTATTTTATGAGACTAGGGTTCAGATACAGTTGCATGGATACACTGATGTTGATTGGGTTGGTAGTATTTCTGATAGATGATCTACCAGTGGATATGTGTTCTCTTTTGGGAGTGCTGCAGTCACTTGGAGCAGCAAGAAACAGCCTACAGTTGCCTTGTCGAGCACAGAGGCCGAGTACAGGGGTGCAGCAATGGCTGCATGTGAGGTAGCTTGGTTGCATAAGCTACTTTGTGATATGCATCAGCCTACAGATGGGCCAATTGTCATTTATTATGACAACATGAGTAGTATACACTTGGCAAATAACCCAGTCTATCATGCTAGAACAAAGCACATTGAGGTACATTATCACTATGTGCGGGAGAGGGTTTTACTAGGTCTTATTGATCTAGTTTATGTCAGCACAGAGGATCAGGTAGTTGACATATTCACAAAGGCATTGGGCACAGAGAAGCTGTGCAAGTTCAGAGACCTACTTGGTGTGCAGGAATTGGGATTGAGCTCGAGGGGGAGTGTTGAGATATCGAGCTCCACTCGTGATATGCCAGGGTGACCGTTGTGCATTTATGTCACCAACTTATCAGTTGTGGATGCGGTTGGTACACCGCCCATGAATAATAGCTAGATGACAACTATCCTTATCTACTCTAGTTCACGGCTCAGTTAGTATACCACCTTAGTTAGTTGAGTTTGGTTTGAGACCCATATATAGGGTTCTTCTATTTCTTTGTATGAGAGTTCTTTTGGCTTACACAACTAAGAAGAGGAAAATTGTTTTCAGCCTCCATCTCTGTGTGTATTCCCCCATTGTGCAAGCAAGAAAGCTTCAAGTGAGACTCCTTCCTTCTCTCCCACAATCCTGACAAGGACCTCCTATGTTTGTACTTTGTGCTATTTGGAAATGTGCTGGGACTCCCTCTAAGGAGTGTTAATTGGGTCAGAGTTGGACTACGAGATGTGATACAAACGTATGATGTTTAGAAAGATGATGTATGTGTCATCCACGCTCTTGGCCGCAAGGCCGTGGGGTTTTTGAGCGCATGATAGAGGTCCAGCTAGTGCATGAGCCAGTGCCGGCCCATTTTAGGTCCCATCACTCATCATCCAAACTCTCTGAACCACTAGAATCTCCGTCCAATCCCAAATGACTGGTAGATACATCATTACCATCCAGCACTTTCTTCTTTCCTTTGTCCTTCCCTACAGCACTTATAGATCCACCTGAATATGTAGGGCTACTCCTTAGCCTCCCAGACTAAGGGCTCACTGTAGGTGTAGTACCAGATGATATTTTTGGTCCACTAAGACTCCGTAATTCTTGTTTATCTTTCTGCACATAGCTGTCATGATCATTATCATCATCCAAAACATCACCAATAGGTGTATACCAACTTTCCATCTCATCAAAGATATTATCCCTACTCACTCTAAACCCACTTGTGACAAGGTTATAACAGCGATACCCTTTCTACTCTAAAGAGTATCCAATAAAAACACATTTTTCTGCCTTCGGATCAAGCTTCTTCCGTAGCTCATCTAGCACATGAACGTATGCAACACAGCCAAATACCTTCAAGTGTGATACACCAGGCTTCTTGCCAGTAAAGCATTCTTTAGGAGTCATCCCATGAACTACAGCTGTGGGATTTCTCTTCATAATATAGACAACAGTATGGACAGTCTCAGACAAAAATGTTTGGGCATATTCTTTTCAACCATTAATGCTCGTGCAACTTCTGCAATATGCTTGTTTTTTCTTTCTGCAACACCATTTTGCTGTGGGGTATACCTGCAAGTAAACTGCCTCTTTATCCCATGAGTCCTCAAGAAGCCACTGAACTCATTAGAGAGGTACTCTCCCCCTCCATGTGATCTCAACCACTTTACTTTTAAGCCTATTTCTATTTCATCAGCTGCCTTAAAAGATTCGAAGTGCTCAAACACATCACTTTTTTCCTTCATAAAGTATACCCATAACTTCCTTGAACATTCATCAATAAATGTGACAAAGTATTTGCTGCCACCAAGAGATACATTCTCTGTAGGCCCCCAAACATTAGTATGCACTACATCAAGCATTTTTCTATTCACTTCCCTATCATGTGAGAAGGGTTGTCTTGCCTGCTTACCAAAGTGGCATGCTTCACAGACTTTATGCAATTCTGCAACTGTAAAAGAAGGCAACCCTGTAAACAATCCTCTGGAGTGCATTAATTTCAGCCTTTGCACATTTGCATGTCCGATATGTTTATGCCATATTTCAATATCTGCAACTAATCATTTTCCTTTAGCATGCATAGTAGCATCCATTGCACGAATTCCAACATCTAAGGTGAACATTCAGCCAACTCTATTTTCTTTTGTGACCAACCTGCACTTATCATTAAAGTCTTCTACAAAACAACCTTTTGCATTGAACCAGACCTACAATCCCTGCTCTACCATTTGGCCAACAGATACTAATTCTTTGTAATTGATGGCACATGTAATACATCTGTCAGACTCTTTGTCTGCCCATCATACAAGGACAAGGAAACCTTTTCAATGTATGAAATTGGGTGGCATTGAATCATCATCCGTCTGCACATAACCTGGGTTTTGTAAGTCCTGCATCTTTTCAAACCATTCAACATGACTGGTCATATGATTAGATGTACATGAATCAACATACCATACATCATCATGTGTCCCCTTTCCTGTAACTACATTCATCATATGCTGCATAACAAATAGACGCTCATTTTTGTCTTCATTCTGTCGTGAAGATGATACATAGTTTCCTTGCTACAATTTACCACTGCGAATATCATCCTTCTTTGCATAGCAATGGGTTGCAATATGGCCTGTTTTGCCACAATAATGGCAAACAATAGCAGACTTTCCAAAACCTCTATTCTGCCATCCACCTCTTCCTCTAGAGCTCCCCCTACCTCTAAAGTTTCCTTTGCCTCCAGAAACTTGCATTTCACCAAACCGTTGATTGAACCTGTTTTGCTGGTTATCGCCAGCACGTCCCATACCACAGCCTCTCGAAGAGGATCTACCACGTCGTCTTCCTGAACTTGAGTAAAATGCTTGAGCATGTTCACCATTTTTTTCAAATGAGTCACCCTGCATATTGATCTCTTGAGTAATCATGAGAGAGATCAACTCATCAAAATCTGAAAATGGCTTCCATACATATACTGAAGTAACAAATGATTTCCATGCCTTCTCATTGTTAAGGTCACTCAAAGTGGATGAAACCAAATCATCATCTTCCGGCATTGCATCAATCGCTGCTAAGGCACTTGCAATGCTCCTCACCTTCAAAACATACTCATTGAGATAGACATTTTCCCTTTCTTCAAGGCATTCAACTCTTGCTTGAGTTGAATCTTTCGTGCCTTTGTATTTACTGAAAACATGCTCTCAAAAATTGTCCAAGCTCCATGTGAAGTTTGTGCATTCCTAATATGTCCCAGCATAGTATTATCAATTACTATAGATAGCCAGTATATCACCTTTTTGTCTTTCGCATTCCACTCTTTCCATGCTTTTAACTCATCTACAATCGAAGGGACACCCAGCTCTAGCTCCTTTTCTTCACCTGAGACAAATTCATATAAAGGCCCTTTCCAACAAAGAAGTTTGTCACATGGAACTTCCATGAAGGGTAGTTGTTCTTGTCGAGCTTCTCAATAATCGGATTTCCACTGTTCTCTGCCATTTATCACAAACAAGGATACAACACAGTAAGCTAGTCTTCTGCAATCTTTCACAACACGTGCACAACACTACACCAAGTAATCTTTTTCATTGATTGCTCAATAGTACATGTAATCTACAACCTGTTTGCAGATAAACCTTATGTTTGCTTCCTACAAACACCTCAAAAATTACAGATTCACAATATGTAACCTGTGTACCCACTTTTGGTCAATACAGTCAAAATCACAGTGTACCCTGAAACTGTTGTCTGCAATCTTGCAGCTCTAAAATGGGGCCTGAAATTTGCTCGCACACCAAATCTCAAAGCAATCTGAGATTTTTTGCTCGATCCTGCTTCTGGTACCTCCACAAGCACTATCCAAGAGAGAGAGTGGAAGAATGGGAGAGCTTCTTACACGTTGTTTACTTGCTCGAACCTTGCTTCTTCTCCTTCACTTCAGCCTTCAAAATCAGCCTCTCTCAGTGGCATGGCTCTAATACCATGTCAAGAATCGCGTGGTGGGGGGACTTGCTTGAGCTGCTATGCCAAACACACACTGTATACACAAGAGGAAGCTCACTCAAGAACACAAGAAGAGATTACAAGATCTCCCCCCTCAACAGGAATGAGCAAGATACAAGACAGTACTAGACAAAATCTTGAACTACGAGATTACAAGGTGACAAGACAACAGTAGTATAATGGATGACAAGACCAGATTAGTTACCATGACTAGACAAGAACTAGAACTGGAATTCAAAGTTACTTACTTAGAGGTCTCGACTCCAACTCCCAAGACTAGCATTGGAAAGACTAAGGAGCTCTATGGCAAGCCCCTCCTTTTATAGGTGTTGGAGGGCAACTAAAGATCTTTTAGACTCATTTCCTAATGACATCATTGAGCGATGATGCATGTGATGACATAGCATATCTTCTAAAAGGCTCTATGATGACATGGCAAGGGTCAGTTTGCATGGTAAGATCGAGGATGTCATGTTAAGGGTGCATTCTCATGGGGTGTGGATTATATGGCATGAGCAAGAATTAATCCGTACACTTGATCATGGCATGTCTGTGACAACAACCATATAAAGCACTGAGTATACCTTTAAGGCTATCATGAGGAGAACCTTGCTAAGTGCAAACATGGAAAAACCAACCATATAAACCTAGAGGCTATCACAAGGCCTCACCAAGTGTGTCAAGGCTATAGTGCACATGTTACATAAAATGAGTACAAGGCTTATGATAAGAACATTAAGGTAAGTACATACAATGCTCCAAAAAATTAAATCTGAATAGTGGGAATAGAAGGATTGATAAGGCTTGTCCTTCTTCTCTTGAGTGCCTTCTTCTTCTTCTTCTTCTTCTTGGTCTTCTTCATCTTTGGCAGTTGCAAGGTAAGCCTTCTGTGATATTTTCCTAGTATGATAAAATTTTTCAATGTGTCCCATTCTTTTTCAAAAGTCACAGACAATGTCTTTCTTCCCTTTCTACTTGTTATTGACACAGAGAACTTGTTCTTCCTTTGAAGTGCATGCTTCTTCTTTACCTTTGAGCTTCTTTTCTTCAAGGAGTGATACTTTGATGTCTATCACTTTGGATTTGGCATATTAATTAGTGTGGTGGAGACATTACCAAATTTTGGAGGAAGGCTCTTGAGCAAGACTCCAATGCATATGTCTTTTTCCATTTTTTAGTTAATCCCTACAAGTTGAGTTAGCAAAACTTTCATATAATTAAAGTTAGTTGCAAGGGATGTATTAGACTTCATATCTAACTTGAAAAACTCAATCAACAATCTATATTTTGAAGATTTAGATTGGGCACTATATATAGTGAGTTATGATTCTCTTACATTATCTTCTTCTAAAGTAAGTTTGAAGAGCCCTGCATCTATATGCATGCCAGCTTTGTGTGCATCTAGAATTTGTGCAACAACAAAAGAAAATTGATCATAAGTAAAGCATGATTTTAGTAGCTATGAAGAGTTTGAGGCTACAATTGATTTAAATCTTGATATTGTTGATGTTCTTCTTATTGAACTATTGGATGAGCTAAACAATGGTGGGATGAGGAGTGCGATAGAAAGCACTTTAATTTCTCTAAGAAAATTAGACTTTGGGAAATTTGTACCCGATGAAAAATATTATGATGATAATGCTGCAACACTTGATACCAATATAAAAGGCTAATTTTGTTGAGTAGTAAAAAGAGTGAAACTAAAAAGTACACAAGACATTCTCAAAAGATAAGGAAAGGCTCTAGCAACACAAAAAATGTAGTGATTGATACTGCTTTATGCTCAAAACTTGATATACACAAATCCAATGAAGGCATAGTAATTAGTGAGTAGACAAACACAAAGACATCATCGCATTGGGATAGCACATATTCCAGCAAGCATAAGGGATAGTAGAAGGCCTAGTTGGGAAACTTGATGCTCTGTAACTATCTGTGATTGAATACATCCATTAGACTTGGATGTCAAAAAAATGACTATGCAAATAAGATGTGCCCATTCTAATTATTTTGGTTATGAATAAAGCTAAAGGAATACATGGAGACAATACTCAAAGTCTTCTAGCCACACTCGGTGAATCTTTTACTTTAGGAATTGGTAAGTCTTTATGATAGTCTTTCAATAGAGCACACTATCATACTTACAAGCTTGCTAGAACTAGTGATATAGCTATCATTGCTTTCCACAAACAAGGACATATAGGAGATGTGGTGCCATAAGAACTCACCTCCATGTAGGTGACAAGACCAAGAAGGTTAAAGAACTCCAAATTCAATAGATTGACAATGATCAAAAGGTTCCTAACATTTTTAATCCCGAACCATTTCTACTTCTATCCAATGCTTTTATTTTATTATAAGGTCATCATCTCCTCCATTACCTTTTTGTAAAATGTAACATCTTGCTACATCTTTATCTGTCTCTTCTCTTTTTTTCTTTTCTTCTCTCTCCTTTCCTTTCTCCATTCATATTTTTTTTCTCTGTCCTCTCCTCTCTCTCTCTCCATTTTCCACCTTTTTTCTTGTCATTTCAATCTTCTCTTCTATCTCTCTCCTCTTCTCTCTCTCTCTCTCTCTCTCTATTTCCAGGTGGCATCTACACGAGAGGATGAGTGCCTTTTCAATAGTTCTTCCTTGTGTGCTCGTTGATGGGATGAGTGCTTTAAATGGTTCTCCATTAATACGGGGCATGTTCCTAAGAATGAAACTTGGATGGAAGTTGGTAGGGACATTTCTCCTTTCTGGGCATGAGACTTGTAAGTGTGAATGCAGGTGAAGTCGTATGTGGGCAATACCACAATATTCATATCTCAAATATTAACATCTATATGAATTGATGTTTTTATGAAATTCCAATGATTAATTGATTTATTATGGCTAGTTGCATTTATTCATATAATTATTTTTAACATGATTTTTTGAATTTTTAATAGTTGATGTGTAGAGCAGAATAAATTGGATATTTTGCAATAAGTACAATTTATTCCAAATACTTCTTCATTAAATTATTCAAATAAGATGCATCACTATTTATTCTAAGGTGTGAATACATCCTCTTTGTAAATATTTATTGTTATTTGAGACTTTAGAATATATATTACAAATATTTTAAAAATATTTTATGGCTCTCAATAGTTATAGATTGTTCAACTCATTGTGACTATTAATTAAATTAACTCAAACTCTTTTGCAAAAAAATAATTGTAAAAGGCCTATCCTTGGGTAAAGTAAGGTTCACTTTAGTATTATGAAAATGACATGGAGAAGATACCTACTCCATGTATAGGGGGAACTTGCACCCAATAATGTATCACTCAAATTTACTTTACTCTTCTTTTTAGTCTATTTTGGGTTTTATGAGTCATGCTTTCAAAATTTTTATGAAAAGAGAGTAAGAGAAGGCTTCTTTGATTTGTTATGTGCAAGTCTTACATTCAATCTACGTAACAGTGTTATCAAAGCTTCCAATTGCTTATCATCTTATGTGAAGGCAAGCTCTCTACAACAATCAAGCTACATAGTTCGTCTCAGCTCAAATCGACTACATGGCTTGATTCCCAAGGCTTCAAAACCCCACACCCCTCTCTCTCATTTTCATGAACCCACACTTATGAAAGAAACTCTAACGACATTGATGAACATGCTGATAAAATTTCTATCCATGCTTTATTGAAAATGAGATGTAAAATCCATAATTATAAAACGATTGTTTTGCACGATGATGGAAGTACATATGACTTTGTTTCAGAAAAGCTAGTTAAAAAATTGAAGCTTAAACTTATTCTGACTATTTATAAAATTAAGACTGCATTCTTAGGGTAACGATATAAGGGAATTAAAGAAGTACATGGATTAAAATTTTACATTGGACCTTATAGAGAAAAATGAAATTTTCTAGTAGCACCGTTATAATCTAACGGTGTAATTTTAGGTATGCCTTGTCAGCATGAATTTAATCCTAATATTGATTATGACATACATTCGATGCATATACAATATGAAGGTAAACTTCTTTATATTGAAGGACTAACAAACACTGAGTTATATCTATTAATTAGCCATACTCATATGAAGCATGCCGCTCAAAAACAATTAAAACAAACACTGAGTTATATCTATTAATTAGCCATACTCATATGAAGCATGCCACTCAAAAAAAATCAAAAGCTTTTCTCGTATTACTTCATGAAGTCAAAGCTACTAATTTTAAATTGAACATAACATAATAAAATTTTAATAATAAAAATTTTGCTTATTTTTCTTCTAATTTGCCTCTTCAACTTCCTCCATCATGATGTGAGAATCATCCAATTGACCTTCTACTTGGAAGTAAACCTCCTTCTGAATCTCCTTATCACTATATTCGGGTAGAGAAAAAAAAATCCAAAAACAAGTTGAATAACTACTAAACAAAAAATTAATCGGACCTAGTAGTTCACCTTTTGGAGCTCGCTTTCTTTTATAAAGAAAAAGAATCAAACTTATCGTATGTGCATAGACTATAGAGCTCTAAATACAAAATTATTCTTAAAACTCCATATTTAATTTCTCGTATGGATGATTTGTTAGATCAATTGCAAGGTACTACTGTGTTTAGAAAAATTGACCTTAAGTCCGATTATCATCAAGTATGCATGACTATTCCTAACATTCATAAAACTACCTTTGGAACCCAATTTGGCCATTTTGAATTTTTAGTAATGTCCTTCACTCTAATGCACCTACTACTTTCAATAGAATGATGAATCAAATATTTTTAAATTTTCAACATTGTGTTATTGTCTTTTTTAATGGTATCTTTGTGTTTACTAAAACTAAAAGAGAACATGAACATCATTTATCTGTAGTCTTTGGTTTATTGAAATAAAACCATATTTCTGCTAACCTATAAAAGAGTACTTTCTTTCAAACAAAAATTGAATATTTAATTCATATTGTGTTCATTGAAGGAATTAAAGTTGATCCATGTAAGATTGAAGCTATTAATAGATGACATATATCCAAAAATATACATGAAGTTCGCTCATTTTTAGGTTTAGCCAAATTTTTTGGTAAATTTGTTATAAACTTTTCATTACTTGTTTTGCCATTAACTGTATTATTAAGGAAAGGTCCTGAATTTGATTAGGGTGACAACCAACAACGATCTTATGATTTACTAAAGCATGCATTAACTCACGTAGCTGACTTACAACTCCCTGATTTCAATAGACCATTCTTCCTCATTGTTATTGATGCAAGTGGTTCTAATATTGGAGTTGTCTTGATGCAAGATGATCATCCAATTGCATACTTTAGTTGTAAATGGAAGCCTTCTGAACTTAAGTATAGTACCTACGACAAGGGACTTTTAGTTGTAGTACACACATTACGCATATAGAATTAATGGCTTCAAAATTTATGATTAAGACATATCAACAAAGTATCAAACACCTTCTTTTCTCCACCACAAATTTTTGATAGACATATACAATGGGCATATTTCATTCAGTCTTTCTATCCTTTAATCCACTATTAGGTCGGTAAAGAAAATGTTGTAGCTAATGTATGAAGTCGTATGTCACCTATAGATAATATTTCTGTGCTTTCTATATCTTCCATCGATTCTATGAAAAATACTAATTTGCATGACTCAAATTTTCATGATGCTTGGTTGAATTTTTCTCACAATGAATGGATTATTGTTAATAATTTTTTTGTCTCATATGGATTTCTCTTTTATGAGTTTGTACATTACTCAACTCTTTCACCATTTTTTTCTCCAAGAAGTTCAGAGTCCACCTCATAAGGGATATCGTGATATCATTTCTACTCTTTGTAATTGTAAGAATGTTTTTACTAGCCTCATATGAATCAAGATGTTTCTACCTTTGTTTCTAAATGTCTCATTTATCAACAAATAAAACAACATCATGGTAAGCAATATGGTTTGCTAATATATTTACCTATTCCTCACTCACCTTGAGAACAAATCTCAATGGACTTTATTACTGGTTTGCCACTAACTTCTTTACAAAATAATATGCTTTGGACTATTATCGATCGATTTAGTAAGCAAGCATATTTTATTCTCTTTTCCTTAAGCATATCTTTGTACATCATGGTTTGCCACAAATTATTATATCTGATCATGATCCTCGTTTTTCCAATACCTTTTGGATCACTTTTTTTTCTAACTAAAATTGATTTTAGTTCAACCTATACTAATAACCCTAATAGTATTATTCTTTATTTGATTCCTACATGTACTATTTCTTCACCTACTACATGAGATCAAGGTTTGCACCTTTTACAATTTATTTATAATAATATACCTAACTTTGCCACGAATAAAGAACATTCTAAAATTTTCTATAGTTGCAAAATTCCAACATTGACATTTCATTTAAGTTAGAAAGTGCCTTTTGTCGATGATTGGATTCATACTCATTCCACAATTTTTGAACAAGTTAAACAATTGATTGCTAAGGCCAAAAAATCCTATGTTAAGCAAGGTAATAAGAAACACCAAGCTATGCATTTTAAAGAAGTGATTATGTTTGGTTTTCAATTGAGAAAAAATGAAGATTGCATAGTAATGAGAGGAATCCTAATGTTAAACTTGGACCTAGATTTTATGGACGGTTCAAAATTCTTCATTGTATAAATGCTAATGCTTTTAGATTAGAATTGCTATGTTATTAGGTGGCACCTACACAAGGGGATGAGTGCCTTCTAATGGAGTGCCTTTAATGATTCTCCATTAGTACATGGCACAAGTGAATCTTGAATGGAAGGTTGATGAGGACGCGTATCCTTTTTGAGCGTAATGTTTGCAAGTGTAAACACAGGTGAAGTCATACATGGGTGATGTCATAATATTCATATCTCAGTGTTCATCTATGTGAATTGATTATTTTATGAAATTACAATGATTAATTGATATATTATGGCTAGCTACATTTATTCACTTAACTATTTTTCTAACATGATTTGTTGAATTTTTAAAAGCTGATGTGTATACGACAAGATAATTTGGATATTCATGGCAAGTGCAATTTATTTCAAAGACTTCTTCATTAAATTATTCAAAAAATACACATTGCCGTGTATTCTAAGGTGTGTGTTGTCATGGGATTCTGTGTACAGGATGTAAAATAAGCTTATCATTTGCATTCATGAGGCTCTTGATGGCTAATCACAAGAGTAAGTGACAAGGTGTTTTCTAGGCTTGGAAAGCTTAAGTTTCATAAGTCCGCTTTATATGACATGGTATATATGTTATTGGAAAAAAACATAGCTTGGATGTAAACCTCATGTCTTGACTACATGAGTCTGTGAAGGTGTTGATCCAAAATCATGTATGTAACAAGTTCATTATGATGAGAAACCACTTAGTTAAGAAAGTTGACTATGTCTATGCCCATGTAACATTGTATATGCTTTAGACATGCTTTATGTGACTTATGTGATACATGACTTAGTCAAGAGATAGTGAAGACTTAAATGAAGAGCACCATCGCAACTTTCGGCTCAAAATAAGGGCGTAGGCTGGGAGAAGAATATCTAAAGCATTTTCATTACGTATGTGCTACAAAAAGTGGAGTTTTTACCATGCAACTCAAGCTTGTGAGTAAAGGAGCGGAGGAAACTTCATCTCTTACCAAGTAACTAGCACTTTTGTTCATGCAATGGCCGAAAAAGAGTAGCATTTGTGGCTGTCCAAACAAGGCAAGAATAGGGTATTTGTGGGCAACAACCCTTCTCTTCTTCTTTATCATCAATCTTGGCTCATTCTTTCTCTTGGAAGCTAATTGTAAGCTACCATTATAGAAGCTTGAAGAGAGGAGTATCAAGAAGCCTTATTGACTTGATTATGTGATGAAAGTGGGTTGAAATAGGTAGCCCAAACAAAGTATTGTGGGCAGCGGCACATATCCTTCCCTTCTTGAAGATTCATGATCAATCATTGGTCATACTTGACATTGATATTCTTGATGCAAGTTGACATTGTATAATCATTGTGGAAGGGGTATCAAAAGAGCATCTTGATTGCTCTATGTACATGCTTGGGGCTGAAATAGGGGCAGACAAGGGTAGTAGGATTTCCTTCTTCTCTCCCACTTTTACATGCTTATTGCAAGCTACCTATTTCTTGTTACAAGCTCTTAAATATAGGAGTTAATTTTGTACTTTATCAAAGTGTCTTTTTGGAAAGTTGATGCTATGTATATGGGTTGAAATAGGTAGACCACATAGTGATTTTTTGGACAACATGTCCTTTTTCTTCTCTATTGCTTCATACGGTGTGACAAACACTTGCATTTGGCTGATCTATGCACTTTGTGATAGGGGAAGTTTATGCTATCATCAAAGGTGAATCTCGGAAGATATTTGGGCTAATTTGGGGCTGATATCTTCAACCATAATCAAAGAATTAGCTACAACAGTGATCTTTTGATTCATTTCTTGCTCTACAGAAGACGTCTTGACAAGATATGCAAGTCTTATGTGCCCCTATGATAGGGCAATGTTTGTAGTTCATTCATAGATGGTTTGAGTCAGCTTAAGAGGATATTTTTCTCTTTATTTATTGGCTATAATAACTTATCCTTATCAGAAACTCTATTTGAAGCTTTCTTGAAGCAAGTCTCTTTTGCTCTACAAGCCTTGTAATTGGCTCACAATATTTTGTCCCTATCAGTCTACATTGAATGTAATCATGTAAAGTCGATTCATGCTAATTTGGCATCATGTATGATTGATGGGATGCATAGTTGTTAATGATACATGATAGCATATTGTATTTGAATACATATCTTATGATTGCTCTTACAGTCAATAAAAGAAGCTTGATTTGAGTTAGATCTTATGAGGTGATACTCTTGTGATCTTGGCTAAGTACATGCAGTGGGAAGCTCTATTAATATCTTTGAGAACTTGGCTTGAAACCTTCAACCCTTCTCTTATCTCTACCATCTCCAGAGTCTAAGCTCTTGAACCCTCATACATTCTTCTCTCTCAAACCCCTGTGGTTGACCTTCAACCCTACACACTCTGACAGCATACATCCTCTTTGTATTTATTTGTTGATATTTGAGACTTCATGAGATATATTACATATATTTTAAAAATATTTTATGGCTCTCAATAGTTTTGGATGACAACTTATTGTAACCATTGATTCAATGAACTCAAACTCTTTTGTGAAAAGAGTGATTGTAAAGACCCTATTTTTGGGCAAAGTCAGATTCACTTTAATAGTTTTAACATGGCATGGAGGACATGCCCACTCCATGTACTAGGGAAAATTGCACCCAACAGTGTGTCACTCAAACTTACTTTACTCTTTTTTTTAGTTTACTTTGGGTTTTATGAATTGTGCTTTCAGTTTTTATATGAAAAGTGAGTAAGAGAAGGATTCTTTGATTCACTATGTGCAAGTCTTCATCCGATCTATGCAACTCTCTCTTCTTCCATAAGTAGTAAATAAGCGTGCTCTCTCTTTCTCTCCTTTTTCTCTTCTTTCACTCCTTTTTTCCCCCCTTTGCCTCTCTCTCACCCCCTTCTTTTTTACTTTACTTTTCTCTTTCCTCTTCCCCCCAGTCTCTCTTATCCCCCTTTTATCTCTCATCTTTTTTCTTTTACTCTCTCCTCTTTTTGCTATCTCGCAATGTCTTTGTCTTTCTCCCCCATTTTTCTCTCTCTTCTTTTTCATTTGTTTTCTCTCTCCTCTTTTTATGCACTCTCTTTGTTTTTCTTTCCTCTCCTTTCTTTTATCTCTCCTTTTCTTCTTCTCTCTCTCTCTCTCTATATTTACCCTTTCTTTTCTTTTCTTTTCTCTCTCCTCTTATACTCTAGCTCTTTGTAGTCTGTCTCTTCCCTTTTTTCTTTTCTTTATCTTCTACTTTTTCTTTTCTTCTCCCTCTTTTTCTTTTTGCCTCTCTCTTTCCCTCAATTTTTTGTTCACACACACTCTCTCTCCCTTTTATTTTATTTTCTCTCTCCTCTTTTTGTATCTCTCACTTTGTCTCCTCTTTTTCCTTCTCTCTTTTTTGGATAAGTTATATCTCTCTCTACCCTTTCTCTTTTCTTCTCCTCTTCCCCATCCCCTCTTTTTTTCTTTTCTTTTCTCTCCTCTTCTTCTCTCTCTCTCTCTCTGCGCCTCTACTTTTTTCTCTCCCCCTCCTTTTTAACTTAACTTTTCTCTTTCCTCTTGTACCTCTATTCTCGCTCTCTCTTTCTCTATTCTTTTCTCTCTCCTCTTCCCTCTCTCTCTCCCTCCCCATCCCCTCTTTTTTCTTTTCTTTTTTCTCATTTATCTCTCTCTCTCTCTCTCTCTCTCTTTGTGCCTCTCCTTCTTCTTCTCCCCTCTTCCCCTCCTCTCTCTATCCCCTATTTTTTACCTTTTCTTTTCTCTTTCCTCTCCCCCCTCTTTGTATCCTCTTTTTTGAACTTTACTCTTCTCTCCCCCTCTATTCTCTTTTTGCCTCTCTCAGACAGACTTGAGGAGATTTTACCCGACCATGATGTTATATGCCTCACAGAGACACATGAGAGCCCAGAGAGAGGGCTTCCACGCATTACAGAATTTGAGTGGGTATCTGCATACCGGGCTACTACTAGGCAGAGCACATCTAGGGGCTCAAGAGGGGTGGCAGTTCTATTCCGCCAGGGGATACAGAGACATATCCAGTTAGTGAGACGAGATGAGGAGGCTAGTTACATATGGATCAGAGTGCAGATATCAGATGAGAGATGGATCTATATGGCAGTATGCTACTTTTCACCACGAGGGTCCAGATATGCTACTACGCAGGGTGATATTCAAGCCAGAGATTCCCCCTCCCCTTATTCACAGCTCTCAGAGGACATTATTCTGTATTCTAGTTTGGGTGAGGTCTTCCTTATGGGGGACTTCAACGGGCGCACACAGAGCCGACAGTGTGAGAGTTTTGATATGGAGCAGCCAGAGATCATGAGAGCATTAGACCCTGAGGAGTTGGGGATCAGTAGGGAGTCAGCAGATACTGGGCCAGACGCCACAGGGTATGGAGAGCATTTACTTGAGCTTGGTAGTAGACATCATCTCGTTATTTATAACGGGATGGCACGATGGCCATATTCAGGAGGTCTTACATGCTTCCCACATGGGGGGGGGCGAGAGTACTGTAGATTATCTGCTCGGACCGATCGATGGGATGCATACTATCGAGTCCTTCGGCCTTGGGAGACTTCCACTCGGTGCCGATCACACCTTTCTCAGTTTCTCACTCCTCACCTCATTACCATCACCACCTGCAGATATCATACCCCACATGCATACTACCATACACTTCACTCATAAGCTCTCACATATTTACTCACAGCATCTGGAGGAGCACATCACGTCACTTGATCCATACACACCCCTTGATACACTGACCACTGATATCACACGCATTCTGCATGATTCTGCTACACTCAGTTTTCCACATCACACATACACGCACCCCCCTCGGACCGGTACCATGCCACAGAACAGGTGGTATGATGATGACTGCAGAGACCTACGTCGACAGCTACGCGATTTGGAGGCCAGAGGAGAGATCACACACAGACAGGCGCAGAGACGCATGCACCACTTGACCCGCCGTAAAAAGCGGGAATGGGAGGAGGAGAGATATTGGGATATATACCACCTTCTTATGAGCAGAGATTGTGCATAGGCATGGAGGCAGATCAGAGAACCACGCTCACCCACACCGATACATGACCCTGCAGTATGGCATGGATACGCACAGAGTTTATATCATGTACCCGCACAGCCGCTAATACCCACACCATGTACACCAAGACCGGGTATTTCATCCTTTTTCACCACTAGTATGGTGAAACATGCTATCTCACGGTTACAGTATGGCCGCACTCGAGACCAGTTTGATCTTCAGGCAGAGCATATTATATATGGCAGAGACACATTGGCTCCACTCATTGCTCACCTCTTCAACCGTGCATTGTCGGAGGGGTTGCCTGACTCGTGGACAGAGCACACCATTGTACCTATCCACAAGTCAGGGGATCCTATGGATCCTAACACATATAGGACCATCATGATTGGGCCAGTTTTCTCCAAACTTTATGGAACGGTGATGGAGGAGGAGCTGAGCACGCTAGCAGAGAGAGAGTGCATGTGCACACCCAGACAGGCAGGGTTCAGACGGGCATTTTCTACCATAGACCACATCTTCACTCTCCGTTGTCTGATCGACCAGACACGAGTGAAGAAACAGAGATTGTACTGTTGCTTTGTGGATTTCCGCAAAGCCTTTGACATGGTTCCAAGAGAGAGGCTTTTCAGACGCCTACTTGATCTGGGGGTGGATGATGACATGATGTGGGGTATTTATGCACTATATGAGCGGGTTACTGGCAGAGTCAGATGTCCGGGAGGTATATCAGATCCCCTTGTGAGCACCATTGGTGTGAAACAAGGATGCCCACTCTCACCGACTCTATTTGGGCTATACATTGATGAGATAGCAGAGTTTATTCAACAGCGAGCCGGTGGAGGTATAGATCTCAATGGAGCCACAGTTCATATCTTACTATATGCAGATGACATTGTGTTGGTCTCAGACTCAGCTCAAGGATTACAGCATCATTTATTAGCATTGGATGATTTTTGCATACAGAGAGCCATGACAGTGAACCTTGGTAAAACCAAGGTTCTTATATTCCATACATTATCTCAGATACGCAAACAGAGTATTTTCATGGTAGCAGGAGGGAGTATTGAGGTCACTGGATCATATGTATATTTGGGAGTCACCTTTACAGCAACTTCAGGGACTTTCTCGATGACATAGGCAGCTCGTGACCGCCTCACTAGAGGATACTCAGCATTGGCTCTTATGGAGTGACAGTGTTATCAGGCACACTTCCAGGAGCCCCGCACCAAGGGGTGGCTCTTTGATACTCTAGTCACTCCAGCACTGATGTATGGAGCAGCTATATGGGGGCCAGGCCTTGCCGATTATGTATGGACATTGATGGAGAGACCTCAAGTGATCATGATATCTAGATTGATTCGCAGCAAGGCCTCAGTCCCACATGACATTGTGCGAGCAGAGCTTGCCACACCGCCCATGCTAGTCAAGGCATTATTTCAGACAGTTTGCTTCCTACACAGATTTCAGGATATGGACAGAGATCACATTGCATATAGAGCATATATGGCATTTCAGGAGATGGCTCGAGCGGGGGATACCACATCATGGTATGCACAGACTAGAGCTTGGTTTGACAGACATGGGCTGGACATTGATAGACTCCCACCTCTTCTATATGATACTCAGGCTCCCACTTACACCCTCTCTCTCTCTGAGAGGAACAGAGTCATCAGACAGGAGATATGGCATATTTATATACAGAGGACATGGGTCAGCCCTGCACAGCCACTGCCATCGAAGATGGCATATTATTATACACAGTTCTTGAGCATATCAGAGCAGGGATTCATAGAGATTCCGAGATATATGCAGATCTATATGCCACATCGATTGAGAGTTCTTATTGGACAGCTCAGGGTATCATCACATCAGCTTATGATTGAGAGTGGCAGAGCCAGTGGCATCCCACGGGAGGAGAGGATATGCCCCCTTTGCAGATCAGAGGTGGAGAGTGAGGAGCATTTTGTTCTCAGATGCCCGGCGTACTCAAAGTTGAGATCTAGATACACATTGAGCAGCTCACTTCAGGGATGTATGACTGATATGGATCAGAGATCATTTGGCCGTTTTCTGGGAGAGGCATGGCACATTAGAGAGCAGAGCACACAGCGGGTCCCAGTCAGAGAGGGGCCCACCCAGACGACTATTACACAGTTCTTTCAGACAGACAGAGTGAGAGCTACTATACCAGCCTCCAACTAGACCTCTGGGCTCACACTACAGCAGGCTGAGGACCAGCGTACCCGACGCCGCACGAGGATCCGGGGGTTTCGAACCCCACAGCCACACCGACAGGAGATTCGGAGGATTCTTGATCTACGTCGACAGCAGACTGAGATCCGACGACACTCGACACATTGGATCTCAGATCTCCAGTTTGCTCTTTCTCCACCGCCGATGTACCACATCCTGCATCCAGGAGGGATCACCTGCTATTAGCAACTTCGACGACTGCTACTACATCCGAGGATAGTATATCTCCCTGCATCTCTTACATATACACATCGCACCACTTTATCACAGCCGACAGTTGTTCCCCTATCACAGCCGACATTTGTTCCCCTTTTGTAGCCATTATTTGGAGTACCAGAGCTACATACGCACATACACATATACTACACTTATCACACTCACAGCACCATATTTTCAGTTTCCAGTTTTTAGCTTTTCATTCAGCACTTTTATTTTGGATAGCTGGACCTCATCAGTTGTATCACAGTTTGTCTCATAGGCCAGTTTTGGTCTTTAGAAGACGTTAATATAACTTTCTTTCTTTCTTTTTACTCTTCTCTCTCTCTCTTTCTATAAGGGTTAAGTTTTCTCTTCTCTCCTCTCTCTCATTTTTTTATCTCCTCTCCTCTCTTTTTCTCTCTCTTTGCCCTTTTTCTCTTTTCTCTCCCCTCTTTCCCCCTCTCTTTGTCTTCCCATCCCCTCTTTTCTCAATTTTCTTTTATCTCTTCTCTTTTTTTCATTTTATATTTTTTATCTCTTCTCTTTTTCCCTCTCCTCCCTTGCCTCTCTTTCTGCCTCTTGTAACAATCTAATTCTATTTTCCTCCTTTCACGTGTGAATAGGGCATAGGGATAATTTATATATATATATAAAAGAAAAATTTTTAAATTTCCCCTCTCCTCGAGCTGACTGTTGAGCTGGAGGAAGAGGGGATTAGTAAGTAGGAAAGCTCCTTACTGGAGCTTGCCAGGGCGTTGTGGCATGCCCGCTGCTGACACGTAGGCAGGGGAGGATCCTATCCCCTCCCCCTATATAAACCATGGGAGGCTAGCCTGCTAGGGTAGCTTGGGGAGGTGGACGAGATGGAGCCGGAGATACCATGAGGAAGGGAGAGGTTAAGGCGCTCCTGCCACTGTCTGAGGGAGAGGAGTTGAGGAGAGACCCTGCAAATCACCGCATGTGCCAAGGAAGGAGCGGCCTGATCTATGCCAATCGCCCTCTACTGCCACAGTCCGCGCCCCAGCCGTCAAACGGCGCCGAATCGGCGTTATGTTCCCCCTGCCCCACATGTCTTTAGAAGCTTCTAAAGCTTCTAAGGGAGGGGGATCTATAAGCCCCCTTTCCCCTCCAAAAGGAATCTGACCATAAAGGTCTTATTTTACCCCCTTGCGTGATTTAAATCTTCCTTAAGCCTCCTTCCTATAACCTTTTGGACTACCCTTTCCCTCCCCCCCCCCCCCCCTCTGGAAACTTCCCTTTAGGCCTCTATAAGCTTCCCCCCCCCCCCCCCAAATTCTCCTTGGAGGGGCCTTTAAGAGGTCTTAGGCCCTTTTCCCCTCCAAAAGTTTTTCCCTTAAAGGGCCTTATTTCCCCCCCCCCCCCCTATCTCAAATCTCCCCTAAGAGCCCCCTTAGCCCTTTTTCTTTCCCCATGCAAAATACCCCTTGGAGCTTTGTTTTCCCCCCACACGTAAAAGAAAAGAGAGTGTTGAGGGTCTTTTGACACCTCCATTTCCCACTCAAAAGGTCTCTTAATGGATTCCACACCTTTTTATTTCCCATTTGTGCGAGTCTTTACAAGGCCATTAAGCCTCTCCCATGGCTTCAATGGGTCTTAGTCGTGAAAGATTTTGAATCACCCCCTTCCGAATTCCCTACTTCAAGGAGGAAGCCTTCTAAAACTGCTTTCGACGGATGGTGCAAGTTATTGCAAAAGGGAGCCATGATGGAATTTCAAAAAGGAATTATAAAGTTGCTTCCACGACGGAAAGACTACAATTGCGATGCCTTCTAAGAAAGTCCAAGGTGGAGCCCCGCGGGAGGGTCGTTTCCCAGCATCCACGTGGACATCTCACCCCAAGCCCAGGTTTTCCTTCCTAATTTTTATTTAGTATTATTGTAATTCAATCATGTAAGGATAATTGTTGGAAAATAGGATACATTTTTGTCCTAAATGCTAATACTTTCAATAAAACAAGAAAAATAAAGGAAGCACAAATGCATTTCTAGCAAATAGCTTTATGTATTGAAATGAATTAAAAATTAGATTAATGTCCATTAAAATAGTATACTTTGTTTAAGCCTGGAAGTATAAACTGCATATCACACTATTAACCCATATCCTCTTCGCAATGAATCATCATGGAAAGTGCAAGGCATGAAATGATTCTTACGATGCATAACTCTAGGAAATTACCATTTGTCAACTGCATAAATTATCAAGTAAAAGGTTGCTTGTTTAGCATGAATTTTGTTCGCAAAGTTATAGGAAGATTAGTTGGAATTAACTGACCTCAAATCGATAAGTTAGGGTTGAAAAATCAATGTAGGCATAGACAACGAGTCATGTGAAAATAATCACGTATAAATTATCTTCTAGAGTTAAACAAATTGGCATAAACCTAAAAGACCTAAACCGCGGAGTACTTGTTTAGAATGAGTTAAATTCCAAGAAATTCACTAGGAAATTAATACGTGACCTAATGGTTACGTATCGCTAAAACTGAAACTCCTATACCTTAAATACTTGCCCACATTCACTAAATGTAGGGATAGTGAAATGTAATTGGAAAGTGAACTAGGGTTTGTCCCCAAGAATCTTACGAGATGGAACTTGGAACTCTAGGACTAAGGATGTCAGCCTAACGTAATCAGGAACAGATTGTTTCATGACTCCGTTCAATGAGTAGAATAAGTGTCATAGTTCGATGCGACACTTGCGCAACAAGTGCAGAGTCATATGATCTTGTGATTGAATCACAAGGGAATGGCTAAATTCTCGAAGTGAGGTTGGCAGGTCCTTGCACAAGTTGTCTTACAAGAGGATGAGTAATCATCCTAATTTGGTATCTTTCTTGAGTAAAGAAGATTGATTGGAGGCTAAAGACCAGCCGATAAAGTGAAATAACCTATGAACTTAAGGTTTGGCCAAGTCAGGTTAATAGGGTACGCCCTAACCTAGGATATAGGGGATCTTGCCAAGTTGCAAGCCATCCCGAATCGAGTGCTCGATACATTCGAAAGGAAGGATTCATTCCTTAGCAGTTTGCCAACAAAAATAATCAATGGAAATTTTTATGCTTGCTATAGATTTTAGAGTACTGTTTGGCTTTGTTTGATCAATGAATTAAAAGATAAATGGATATCTATACTTCAGGTTGAAGGCCTGAAGGGAGAGGCAGCTTCAGTTACCCCCGACTTCCTACCCAACCCTAATCAAGGGGGTTGTTAACTGCGCCGGGCAAGTGGACCAAACCCCCCGCAAGAGGTCTCTCCATTGAGCACTACTTGGAGCAGGAGGACGCTTGGGTGCTAGAAGGGGCTCTGGCCGTAAATCCCTCGCCTTCGAGGCCCTGCACAAGGGACTAACGTGACTTGGGATTGGATCTCGAGGCCCGCATACTAGTCTACGAGCGGAAACTTGGATTAGTGATCCCTGTGGATTGCTGGATAGCCGTTGGGCGTATTGTGGATAAGCCTACGGGCTGGAATTTTTGTATTTCAAAGATAAATATGATAACCTGTTAATAAGGAACTTGTTTGACATTGTTTTTCTATGTCAAGTGATATGATTACGTGAAGGAGCTTTCTAGACATCCTTTCCGATGGACTGCTAATACGTATCCTTAAGATACAAGTAGACACATTATAGTTGGTATCAGAGCAAACTAACAACGGAATTGTTTTTATGAAATCTTAATAAGAAGAAGTAAAGCAAATGTTGATGTTCCAAACATTTTCTTACCTTCAATGCTGTCTTGCAGAATTACGAAGCGTGGAACAAGTTCTTAGTATTTCAAATCATGTTTATGACCGCAATGCATTCTCCGCATTATCGACAAAGGGTTGAGATGATGAACATCCTAGAGAAAATCTATAATCCATCGCCTTTGTACATGGAACGAAGATGGACGGGTGCCTCAGGAATCTACTATATAACTGCCCATCGGTTTACTTATCTACAAACCAACCTAAAAAGGATCAAGTGGTTGGAAGACCTAAAAGTCGTGAAGCTGTTCATTTTTGTGGAAGCTCACATAAATCAACTTTACATATTCAAGGTTGAAGGGTTGAGATGAACTCATATGTATATGAGGAAGTAACCCGTGTAATCCCCGCCGATAGGATTAAAGTGTTGGGGCGCCATGAGAAGAATGGATTCCAAAGGAAAGGATACCCTGAACTTCCAATGACTTACCAATTCCTGAAGATCCACGACCCAAAACCATACTATTATACAATTCTTGTAGATAAATGTAATACAATGTTGTTCTCCCCAAACTAAACGTAAGAGTTGGCTTATCATCACAAGAAATGTTGTATTTCGAAAGGGCTATGCCCATATAAATACAAATAAGACTTCTTTTTATCAATGTCTGATTGTGCATTAGAATTGATAAAAAGTTAAGTGGTTAGATTGCCTGGGTGATAGCGGAATTGAAGATGTAATATAAATCAATAACGTTTATCGTATAATGACGTTAAGAAACCTTTATCCAAGCACAACCCCAGGTACAAGTTCCTAGTTCGCCTCCTACATCAAGTACTGTTATAATCCAGGAGAAGAAGTTTCTTCTCAAGCAGATTAAGCTGCCCGAGTTTGTCAGGAGAGGCAGCTCCATCCAAGCTGATGCTGAAATTTGGATTGAATCCATGGAGGATTACTTCGAAGTAGCCGGTACTGCACCCGCCAATCAGGCTATGCTCGCCAAGCTAAAGCTCACCGGTGAAGCCAGACTTTGGTAGAAGCAATGGTGCAAGGATCAAGGGATCATGGAGGGATTCGTTACCTGGGAGAAGCTGAAGAAAGCCGTACAAGGAAGATACTTACCACCTGCATATCACACGCAGAAAATGAATGAGTTCTACGAGCTAAAAGAGCTCGGACTCACTCTTGATGCATACTATTCTAAATTTGTCTCACTTCTTAAGTATGCACCACAGATGGACATGACATAGCAGGTGTCCAAATTTTGTGCGGGTTTAAATCCAGAGTAAACACCCATCTCGAATCTATGCGTCCATCAGATCTTCAGGACACACTCATTTGAGCTGTGCCTATAATTCAAGAGGTGTAGTCTAGACCAAGGGGGGTAACAAAGCTTGGTCTTATAATGACCCAAATAGAGGAGCATTCGGACCTCAAATGAAGAGAGTTCAAGGTCATAATCACGGACAAAGAAAGAAAGCAAGGACTAACAATTTCAACAACTTTGTTCCTACTCAAAGCAATGGTCAAAACCTCCGTTGTTTCCACTGCAACAAACCCGGTCACTTCAAGAGGCAATGTCCCAAGCTTGGTGGAGGACATCGCCAAGCACCTTTCCAAGGAACGGCGGGCAAGGAGCCACTACCCGAGGCAATGAAAGAACCGCCTGCATTACCAATAGGCAAATGTGCAAAGAAGAAGAAGAAGATCCGACCATGGAAGCAGAGTTTGGAAGGGCGACAGTCCATGCCGCTCTACACAAGAAAGGGCCGAATCGCCAGTTCTCGGTGATTCAGACACCATGGGACTATCAAGGTAAAAGTTTCAAGACCTTGATTGATTATGGCAGTACACATTCCTTTATCTCACCAGCTTGTGCAAAAATATTAGGAATAGCCACAGTAGAAGCACCTACCTTGCTTGTGGAATTGGCAAATGGTCGCGAGGTTACTTGTACTAGGCAAACTGCTAAGGTGGAATTCTTTCTACGAGGAAAGAAGACTTCAGTCAAACTCAGAGTCATGAATTTAGGTATCCATGAGTGTCTACTCGAAATGGATTGGCTTAAGCCTAATGACGCCCACATTCATTGTGGAAAGGGCCAAGTTTCCTTTCGAAACTTTGAAAGGGAATTAGTCACAACTCAAGGTGAGGCTGGAGTGCCGAGAATCCAATTGGGCAAAGTATCTCGGATCATAAAAGGAGTCAGAAAAGGATTGCCTATCTACTTAATTAAGCTCCACAAGTTAGATCAGAAGCAAGAGTCTAGTGAAGGACCTTCTTGGCTAAAGAAATACGTAGACGTATTCCCTAAAGATTTGACAGAGCTCCCGCCTCAAAGGGAAGTGGATCATGAGCTTAAGTTAGTACTAGGAGCTGTGCCAATTGCAAAGAGACCTTATAGAATGTCCATACCAGAAGCAATTGAGCTGAAGGAACAACTCAAGCAACTGCTAGATCAGGGCTACATCCGGCCTAGCAGTTCACCATGGGGAGCTCCAGTACTATTCCAGAAAAAGAAAGATGGGACACTTCGACTATGTATTGATTATCGAGGATTGAATCAATCAATGGTCAAGAACAAGTACCCTATTCCTAGAATAGATGAGCTTCTTGATCGTCTTTAGGGTGCAAAGATCTTCTCCAAGATTGATCTCAGGTCAGGTTATTATCAAATAAGGATCAAGGAAGAGGATATCCCAAAGGCAGCCTTCAACACAAGATATGGGCATTTTGAGTTCCTAGTTATGTCATTCGGGCTTACGAATGCACCTGCCACTTTCAACAGGTTAATGCAGGATATCTTTAGGCCACATTTTGATGATTTCATGCTTGTCTTCTTTAATGACACTTTAGTCTATTCCAAACAGGAAGAAGATCATGAATCCCAACTTTGGAGTTGTCCTTGAGACAATGAGGGTGCATAAGCTGTATGCTAAGATGAAGAAGTGTGCATTCTTTAAACGTCAGATTGTATATCTGGGATTCATAGTATCAGCAGAAGGAATCTCGGTGGACCCAGTCAAGGTCAGAGATGTGCTAGAATGGCCAATACCAACATCTGTCAAAGAGATATGCAGCATTCTTGGATTGACAGGATGGTATAGGGTCTTCATAAAAAACTATGCTTTGATTGCAGCACCTCTGACAGACTTACTAAAGAAGCAAACAGCCGTTGCATGGTCAACTCTCGAACAAAATAGCTTCGACAGGATTGAAGCAAAGTTTGGTATCAACACCTATTCTAAAACTTCCAAACCTCAATAAAGAGTTTGAGGTAGTAACTGATGCTAGCATACTTGCCTTGGGGTGTGTACTCATGCAGGAAGGTCATCTTATAGCATACTCTTCAAGGAAATTGAAGAGTCATGAGAAGAATTATGCTACACATGATCTGGAATTGCTAGCTGTCATCCACGCTCTAAAGCTTTGGAGACACTACCTGTTGGGTAACAAGTTTACTCTAGTAACTGACCATAAGAGTCTCAAACGGATCTTTACCCAGAATGAGCTCAACATGAGGCAATGTCAGTGGATTGAGGTGTTGGAGTATGACTTTGAAATCAAGTACCGACCAGGAAAAGAGAATGTAATTGCCGATGCACTTAGTCGCAAGGCATTCCTTAATTCCCTAATCTTGCAGAATCCATCAACAGCCAGATCTCTAGCTACAAAAGTATCTATGCCAAACAACCCTATACTTGAGTTAGCTAGAGAGGATGCATGCCATGATCCGGCCTACCAAACAATGCTAAGGGAGATCTCTATCAAAGATCAGAACCGGAAGTTGCAGGCTAAGTATCATGAATTCTCTATTAATAGTGGACTTGTCTACTATAGAACAAGGTTGTGTATACCAGCAAGCCAGTCACTTAAGCAAAAGATATTGTGGGAAGCTCATGATTCCCCTTTCGCAAGACATTCTGGCTATGGCAAGACTATTAATGCAGTTAGAAAGAGCTACCATTGGGAGAGGCTTAAAGGTGACGTTCTCAAATATGTCACCGAGTGTTTGTCTTGTCAACGTATCAAAGCCAAACATGTCAAGATGCCAGGGAAACTGCAACCGCTTGACATTCCCCAAATGAAATGGGAATTCATTAGTATGGATTTTATTGTAGGCCTACCCCAAGTCCAGGGAGGATACAACTCCATCATGGTTGTGGTTGACATGCTTACTAAGGTTGCACACCTTATTCCAGTAAAAAAAAACTATAAAGCCTCAGACATTGCAAGATTGTTTATCAAGGAGATATTCAAGATACATGGGTTACCCAGAAGAATCATTAGTGATCGTGATTCTCTCTTCACATCACACTTCTGGAGAGCTATCTTTGAATCCATTGAGACTCAACTCTGCTTTAAAACTATTTACCATCCCCAAATGGATGGACAAACGGAGTGAGTAATCAAGTCATGGAGGACATGCTTAGGGCATACTGTTGTTGTGAGCCGAAGAGGTGGATTCAATACCCTATATAAACCATGGGAGGCTAGCCTGCTAGGGTAGCTTGGGAAGGTGGACAAGATGGAGATGGAGACGCTGTGAGGAAGGGAGAGGTTAAGGCATTACTGCCGCTGTCTAAGGGAGAGGAGGAGTTGAGGGGAGACCCTACAAATTGACACTTGTGCCAAGGAAGGAGCCGCCTGATCTATGCCAGTCGCCCTTTGCTGTCACAGTTTGCGTCCCAGCCATCAAACGGCGCCGAATCGGTGTTGTGTTTCCCCCTGCCCCACGTGTCTTCAGAAGCTTCTAAAGCTTCTAAGGGAGGGGGCTCTATAAGGCCCCTTTCCCCCCCAAAAGGAATTTGACCATAAAGGTCTTATTTTACTCCCTTGCGCGATTTAAATCTTCCTTAAGCCTCCTTCCTATAACCTTTTGGACAACCCTTATTCTCCCCTCCCTTGGAAACTTCCCTTTAGGCCTCTATAATCTTCCCCCCGCCCCCCCCCCCCCCCCCCCCCCAAAAATCTCCTTGGAGGGGCCTTTAAGAGGTCTTAGGCCCTTTTTCCCTCCAAAATGTTTTCCCTTAAAGGCCCTTATTTTTCCCCCCCGTATCTCCAATCCCCCCTAAGAGCCCCCTTAGCACTTTTTCTTTCCCCATGCAAAATACCCCTTGGAGCTTTGTTTTTACCCCACACGTAAAAGAAAAGAGAGTGTTGAGGGTCTTTTGACACCTCCCTTTCCCACTCAACAGGTCTCGTAAGGGATTCCACACCTTTTTATTCCCCATTTGTGCGAGTTTTTACAAGGTCATTAAGCCCCTCCCATGGCTTCAATGGGTCTTAGTCGCGAAAGATTTTGAATCACCCCCTTCCGAATTCCCTACTTCAAGGAGGAAGCCTTCTAAAATTGCTTTCGACGAACGGTGCAAGTTATTGCAAAAAGGAGCCACGGTAGAATTTCAAAAAGGAATTATAAAGCCGCTTCCACGACGGAAAGACTACAATTGCGATGCCTCCTAAGAAAGTCCAAGGTGCAGCCGTGGGAGAGTCGTCTCCCAGCATCCACATGGACATCTCACCCCAAGCCCAGGTTTTCCTTCCTAATTTTTATTTAGTATTGTTGTAATTCAATCATGCAAGGATAATTGTTGGAAAATAGGATACATTTTTGTCCTAAATGCTAATACTTTCAATAAAACAAGCAAAATAAAGGAAGCATAAATGCATTTCTAGAAAATAGCTTTATGCATTGAAATGAATTAAAAATTAGATTAATGTCCATTAAAATATTATACTTCATTTAAGCTTGGAAGTATAAACTGCATATTGCACTATTAACCCATATCCTCTTCGCAATGAATCATCATGGAAAGTGCAAGGCATGAAATGATTCTTACGATGCATAACTCTAGGAAATTACCATTTGTCAACTGCATAAATTATCAAGTAAAAGGTTGCTTGTTTAGCATGAATTTTGTTCGCAAAGTTATAGGAAGATTAGTTGGAATTAACCTAACCTATGCCTGACCTCAAATAGATAAGTTAGGGTTGAAAAATCAATTTACGCATAGACAACGAATCATGTGAAAATGATCACGTAATTATCTTCTAGAGTTAAACAAATTGGCATAAACCTAAAAGACCTAAACCGCGGAGTACTCGTTTAGAATGAGTTAAATTCCAAGAAATTCACTAGGAAATTAATACGTGACCTAATGGTTACGTATCGCTAAAACTGAAACTCCTATACCTTAAATACTTGCCCACATTCACTAAATGTAGGGACGATGAAATGTAATTGGAAAGTGAACTAGGGTTTGTCCCCAAGAATCTTACGAGATGGAACTTGGAACTCTAGGACTGACGATGTTAGCCTAACGTAATCAGGAACATATTGTTTCCTGACTCCGTTCAATGAGTAGAATAAGTCTCATAGTTCGATGCGACACTTGCGCAACAAGTGCGGAGTCATATGATCTTGTGATTGAATCATAAGGGAATGGCCAAATTCTCACAATGAAGTTGGCAGGTCCTTACGCAAGTTAACTTGCAAGAGGATGAGTAATCATCCTAATTTAGTATCTTTCTTGAGTAAAGAAGATTGATTGGAAGCTAAAGACCAGCCGATAAAGTGAAATAACCTATGAACTTAAGGTTTGGCCAAGCCAGGTTAATAGGGTACACCCTAACCCAGGATATAGGGGATCTTGCCAAGTTGCAAGTCATCCCGAATTAAGTGCTGAATGCATTCGAAAGGAAGGATTCATTCCTTAGCAGTTTGCCAACAAAAACGATCAATAGAAATGTTTGTGCTTGCTACAGATTTTAGAGTACTGTTTGGCTTTGTTTGATCAATGAATTAAAAGATAAATGGATATCTATACTTCAGGTTGAAGGCTTGAAGGGAGAGACGTCTTCAGTTACCCCCAACCCTAACCAAGGGGGTTGTTAACCACGCCGAGAAAGTGGACCAAACCCGCCACGAGAGGTCTCTCCGTTGAGCACTACTTGGAGCAGGAGGATGCTTGGGTGCCAGAAGGGGCTCTAGCCCCATAAATCCCTCGCCTTCCGGGCCCTGCACAAGGGACTAACGTGACTTGAGATTGGATCTCGAGGCCCGCATACTAGTCTACGGGCGAAAACTTGGATTAGTGATCCCTGTGGATTGTTGGATAGCCTTCGGGCAGATTGTGGATAAGCCTACGGGCTGGACTTTTTGTATTTCAAAGATAAATATGATAACCTATTAATAAGGAACTTGTTTGACATTGTTTTTCTATGTCAAGTGATATGATTACGTGAAAGAACTAGTGCCTAATGGGCTAATTAAAGAAGCTAATTGATACATGTCCAACTAATGTGTTAGGTAATTAAATAACTAAAACAACCCGAGGAAAGTGCGGAGGATGGGCCATAGGTCCGTCCTACGAATGGGTGGTCCCGGTTGGTCGGGAACTTTTCTCAAATCACGATGGACAATAGGAAGATCGTCAAAGAACACGAACAACAAAATCACTGATGGACAACAGGAAGATCGTCAAAGAACACGAACAACAAAAGCATTGACCTGGAGTTATGATTGATACTGATTTACGCTGTTTTAGGGGAATGGAATGGGACTATGCCTTATGGCAGAGAGGTTGAGATTTGCATCCCTCTTGTTTCCCATTCTCCTTGAACCAAGTGCAGCATGAATCTGCTTCGGACCTGGCGTTTCTACGTAAAGTAGTTCGCTTGGATTCGACGCTAGTTGCTGTTAGGAAATGACCAATAAGAAAAACCCTAATTCAAGTCAATCCTAAGTGGGAACAATCGGAATACTTCTGCTACGTGGCAAACGCAGAAAGCCCTAGATTGCAAACCCCTTAACATTCCATGGGAGTGCCAGACGGAGCTTTCTAGACATCCTTTCCGATGGACTGCTAAGACGTGTCCTGAAGATACAAGTAGACACGTTACACCTCTCTTCCTTTTTTCTCTCTCATTTTTCTTCTTCTTCTCTCTCTCATTTTGTAAGTAAAGGGCAAATTCTCTCTCCTCTCTCTATCGCTCCCCTTTTTCTCTTATTTCTCTCCTCTTTTCCCTCCATCTCTCTTTCCCCTCCTTTTTTACTTTACTTTTCTCTTTCATCTTTTGCCCTCTCTCTCTCTCTTTTCCTAATTCCCCCTCTCCTCTGCTTTTTTTCTCTCTTCTCTCTCTCCCCCCCTTTATCTCTCTCTCTCTCTCCTCTCTCTTTTGCCTCTTTCCTCTTTTTTCACTCTCTCTTTTCCTCTCCTTGTTTCTTTTCTCTTCTTTTTCCTTCTATGTTTGTGTCTCTCCCCTCAATTTTTCAACATTTTTTCTATCTCATTTCTTTTATCTCACCCTTTTTTTTAAACATTGATTTTGTAGGTTTCAACATTTTAGTGTGATAGAGAGAGAGGGAGAGGCCTTATTAACTAAGAGAAAGAGAAACCTATATAGGAAAAAAGAGGACATGGCATGTCAAAAGAGAAGACACCTCATAGGTTTAGGGGAGCTATATTAAAAAAGAGAAGACACCTCATAGTGACTAAAAGTACGAGGATCGAGCACTTTGTTCAAAGAGAGGGAAGAGATAGAAAAATATTGGAGCCATGAATAGAGAGAAATGTACTCTCTCTTCCATTTTTCATTCATTGTAACACACAAAAGATAATAAGTCTATGTCACACATATAGTGTATGAAAGTAGGTCACAAACTGACTAGACACATCTAACCTGAGTTGTCTCACTGACTCATTATTATGCTACACGTAATTGGTAATAGCTAGCTAAAATTTTACTAAGTATAATCAGTGTCAATACCACTAATGAGCTTCATTCTCAACACTCCTCAAGCTCAAGGCAATTGTTGTACTCCAAGTAGCTCCTTGAAGTGGAAAAACTTATCTCTACCAAGTAATTTGGTAAAGATGTCACTTACCTACAATCTTCACATGAAGCAAATCTATCTTTCCTACAAGTACCGTTTCCTTGATAAAGTGATAATAAACTTCTATGTGCTTTAATCTAGCATGGTGAATTGGGTTACTAGCCAACAACACATTACTTGTGTGTTGAGAAACACTGATCCTTGAGTAAGGTTTAGCTGTGGAGGGTGAAAGTTAGTGACAAGAGACATGATGACTGAGACTCGACACATTGATTGCTACTCAAGTGAATTAGGTTTCAAGATAGATTAGCTTGGACTCATAAACACAATCTTGAGTAGAGAGAGACAAGATTGAAAGTACAAAGTACAATAGCATTGCATTCAAATGATTGTCAAGTACATTCTTTTATAGTTGTAGGATGGTACCACTTTCCTCACCGTGCCTATGGGATAAAGGCAACTCTTCCTAGATTGAGCTACCTATTCCTTGCCTAGCTCTTCCATATAAAGAGACTGTCTTAGAAGTGTGGTTGCATAAATCTCAACATCCATCCTCAATCACAACCATAAAAAACATTGAGTATATAGAGGCTATTATAAGTAGAACCCTACTAAGTGTAGACATGGAAAAGACCAACCATATAAAGCTAGAGGCTATCAAAATCTCTCACTAACTATGCAAAGGCTCTAATGCACATGTTACATGAGGGTTACAAGGCTTGTGATTGGAGCATTAATGCAAGTACATACAAGGCTTTAAAAAGTGAGTCTGAATAGTGGAAATAGAAATACTGATGAGGCTCATCCTTTTACTCTTCAGTGTCTTCTTCTTCATGGTCTTCTTTGTCTTTGACAATTAAGGTAAGCCATCTAAGATCTTTTCTTGGCATAAATTTTTTTTTCAATGTGCCCAGTTCTTTTACAAAAGTCAGAATCAATGTCTTTTTTCCCCTTTTACTTGTTGTTCACATAGAGCACCTGTTTTTCTTTTGAAGTGCTTGCTTCCTCTTTATCTTTGAGCATCTTCTCTTCCTCAAGAATTGATGCTTTGATATCTACCAGCTTTGGATTTGGCATATTAATTAGTGTGGTGGAGGCATTACCAAATTATGGAGAAAGACTCTTGAGCGAGACTCCAATGCATATGTCTTCTCCCATTGTTAAGTTATTCCATGCAAGTTGAGTTAGCACACTTTCCATATAATTAAGGTGAGTTGGAAGGGATGTATTAGTCTTCATATCCAACCTAAAATTATAAATTAAAAATCCATACTTTAAGGATTTAGATTGGGTACCAAACAATGTGTTCAACTATTCCCAAGTGGCATGATGATATGCATCACATGTGTCTACATGGTGGATATAACTATCATCAAGCCTAAGCTTGATGATTTATTGGGCTTTTTCATCACTATTTTGCTATACAACTACGAGAAACATCTTTGGGTTTCTTCTCTTTACCACTAGTTATTGACCAAAGCTCCTTCTTTATCAATTAGGATCAACTCGATCCTTGTCCTTCAAGTGTGGAAGCCTCTCCCTTTGAAGTGGTATAACAATGAATCTTTCTCTATATTGGATGGCAAGAGGAGTAGTAAATTAGTACCAAAAATCTCATATCAGACCAGCAAATGAGTTGCTTGGGTGTATCAAGAGACACAAGTGCTATGAAGCACTAATGAGTATCAAAAGATACTAATGTTTGTTGAGCTTTATGTTGAAATTTAATGGTGTTTGAATCTTCCCCTCCTTGCTCATTTGATGTGGGAAGCATTCTAGAAATTTAGTGATATAGTGGATTAGAGTGGAAATGGTTTGGTTGAACTAAGAGGAGTGAGAAAATAGAGTGTAAAAAGAGCTTGAGTGAAATTGGCTATGGCTACCCTCTAGGGTTTCTTGGGCCTGACTGGTTTTTTACTTATGGAAGCTCATGTAGTGGACTATTTGAGCTCAAAATTTGTTAGGAGAGAACCCATTGTATTACCTTCAAAAGCCCTAATATTGCACCATCAATCATGCTGCTTGTAGATGGCACGAGTTGTACGACTAGTAGGGACATAGTTCTAATAGAACAAGCTGGCAAAAACAAAATGTTGGGTTGTTAAGCAATCAATGTCATGAAGTGATGGAAAAAGAAGTTGCTCCCTGAGTCAAGGAACAACTCTCCAAAAGAAAACTAGGTAAGATCTTTCTTGGATGGAGAGATCTAGGAGCTCCAAGATAGGTAGTTACTGCTAGCTATAGCAGTCAAGAGATGTAGAGTGAAGATAGAGTGAGGAGATGAAAAATTTTGCTAAAGTTGAGTGGGACTAAGGTTTTGGGGAGCTAGAGGAACACTGAGCTAAGCTAAACTGAGTTCACCATGGCCTTGATACCATGTTGAGAAACCTGGATCCTTAAGCAAGGCTTAGCTATGGAGGGTGAAAGTTAAGTGACAAGAGACATGATGATTGAGACTAGACACACTAACTCTTACTCAAGTGAATTAGGTTCAATGATATACTAGCTTGGACTCATAAACACAATCTTGAGTAGAAAGAGACAAGACTAAAAGTATAAAGTACAATCTTGAGTAGAAAGAGACAAGACTAAAAGTATAAAGTACAATAGCATTGCATTCCAATGATTGTGAACTACATTCTTTTATAGTTGCAGGATGGTACGACTTTCCTCATTGTGCCTATGGGATAAAGGAACTCTTTCTAGATTGAGCTAGATGTTCCTTGCCTAGTTGTTCCATACAAAGAGTCTGTCTGAGGAGTATGATTGCATAATTTTTAAGATCATATTGTCACAATGCAATGTGACCTTTCTTTCCATCTATAAACCCAAGTCATGTAACACTTTCAAGAGTCAAACTCCTTCACATGCAACTAAGGCTATACCTTTATACTCTACCTCTATGCTAGAGAGAGCAGTTGTCGACTGCTTTTTACTACTCTAGCTGATCATACTAGTTTGAAGAGTGAAATCATAGCCACTTGTTCATCATTTTCCATATGCACATCTAGTCCAATTAGCATATGTATATCCAATCAATCTGGGTATCTTTTCAAACTCATAAAATGGCCCATAATCAAAAGTAACCTTCACATATCACATAATCCTCCTAATTACATCCATGTTATGTTTGTGCAGCTTTTGCATAAAGTCACTAATCAATCCCACTGAATAATTGAGATCAAGACGAGTAATGGTAAGATAGATTAGATTTTGCACTATTGTTGTACATTGTTACAATCTCTCACTCACAACATCAATTCCAAGCTTTACATTCTGATCTAATGGTGTTTCCATGGGCTTACAATCCATCATTCCATACTTGATCATCATATCATCTTCATACTATTTATGTAGTAGCCAAATTCCTTGAGTTGTAGTCACTACCTCACTACCAAGAAAAATATTTCAACTCTCCCAAGTTTTTCATTTTAAACTATATATGTAACATGGATTTAATTTCAGCAATACCATGGTCAGACATCTCCAATAATGATCAAGTCATCCACATAAATAGCCAAGAGTATATAGCATGTCTCTTTCTGCTTAGTGAAAATACTATGATCTACATTTCCTATTTGAAATCCAAGTTCTTGTAAATATGAGTTGATTCGAGCATTCCATACTCTCACTATCTATTTTATCCCATAAATTACATTTTTCAACATACACACATGATTTGGGTATTCAAGGTATACATAAACCTTAGGCTATTCTATATACACTTCCTCTATCAAATCTCCATTCAGAAATGCATTTTGGATATCCATCTACCAAAGCTTCCATCCCTTAAACCATCCGTTAGACACTGCCAAAGTAATGATAGTTTTCAGGGCTGTCCTTTTTGCAACTGGGTTTAAAGTCTCATCATAACGAAGAGCATATTGTTGCACATACCCTTTAGCAACTAGCCATGCTTTGTATCTCTCTAGAGATCCATCTTCTTTACATTTCACTTTGTAAACCCATTTAAAGCTAATGGTTGTTCTCGGATAATGTCTCGGGGGGGGCGGGGGGGGGTTGTCACTCATGAATATATGTATATATCACATGAGTTCAAAATAAGGGGTTTTTAAAACACCAATTTTATACATTTTTTACATACAGAAGGGTGTCATATAAAGGGGTTACTTACAGATTGAATAGAAAAGAGGTGTGTTTTATTCAAGAAAAATTCATAGATTAGGATATTTATAAATAGGCCATGAACGCATGTTAAATAGAGAATATATATGTAGTGAACCCCCCGAGGGTAATGTACTCATCAATATATGTGTGCATCATGTGGGTTCAAAATAAGGAATGTTTGAAATACCATTTCTATACATTTTTTACATATATAAGGGTGTAATATAAAGGGATTATTTACAAATGGAATAGAAAACGGTTATGTTTTATTCAAGAAAATTTCACAAACAAGGATATTTTCAAATAGGCCTTGAATGCACATGATGTATGTAATAGACATATAGTAACTTCTCGAGTGGTTATTTTTCCTTTAGAAAATCTGACCAAATTTCAAGTGTCATTTTTAGCGAATGATGCATATTCCTCATCCATGGCTACACATAAATTCTCATCACTAAACTTCGTAGGCTCTTCGTGACCCATCACTTTATGTCAAGAATCACGTGGTGGGGGGACTTGCTTGAGCTGCTGCGCCAAACACACCCTGTATACACAAGAGGAAGTTGACTCAAGAACACAAGAAGAGAGTGGAGGCAAAAAAGTTTTCTTGTTGATTTTTTCTTCTTCTTCCCCACATTGTACAATGTACACAAAGTATAGATAAGATACAACATAAAGGAAAGTGGCCTACTAAGTCAAACAGTGCATAACCGACTACACTAATCGACTGGCGCTATGTCTTTGCCAGCTATAGGTAGGTGTAACAAATTAAATATAATAAGTGATAAGTCAGTGGCCATGTGAGTATCATAATGACCACCAATGTGCTAAGTGTAGACATGCGGACCCATCTAGCCAAGCAGTCCACCATCAATGTCTGCACGTGTTGAGCTTGCCATCTCAACACTCCCTCTCAAGCTCAACTCTATCTCTGCAACTCCAAGTAAGCTTCCAACTTTCGAAGCTTCTTTGCACCCAATGCCTTTGTGAAAATGTCAGCTATATGATCCTGTGTGTGCTGACATATATCAAGTCAATCTCTCCTGCAAGTACCTTCTCTCTCACAAAGTGGTAGTGCACCTCAATGTGTTTTGTCCTAGCATGGAACACTGGATTCCTAGCTAGCTATATGCTATTCATGTTGTCACAATGAATAACAACTGGGCTGTCTCCCTGCACGTCCAAATCACCTAATAACTTTTGCAGCCATACCAACTCACATGCTACCATAGCAACACCTCTATACTTAGCCTTTGTACTCGATAAAGCAACTGTAGGTTGCTTTTTGCTGCTCCATGTAACTGCTGCACTACCAAGGGAAAACATGAATCCACTTGTAGATCTTCTGTCCGAGATGCCACCAGCCCAATCTGCATCTCTGTATCCAAAGATCTGTACGTCCTTACTTGCCTCATAAAAAAGTCCATAATGTAAAGTGGACTTCACATACCTCAATATACGTCTAACTGCATCCAAATGAGGCTTTCTAGGCATCTGCATAAACTGACTGACAAGGCCAACATCATAGCTCAAGTCGGGCCTTGTGATAGTCATGTAAATCAAACTCCCTACTATCCTCTTGAACATAGTAGGGTCTTCTATCTCATCCCCAACATCAGCACTCAACTTCACATTTTGCTCCAGTGGTACTGAAAGAGGCTTACATGCTGTCATACCATACTTGGATAGCATATCCAAGCCATACGGCCTTTGGTACAGCCATATACCATCATCACATCTGATCACCTCAATACCAAGAAAGTATCTCAACTCACCCAAATCTTTCATCTCAAACTTCTTCTTCAAGAAGTCCTTAACTTCAGCAATCCCATTGTCACTGTCACCTATAATAATCAAGTCATCCACATAGATGACTATGATGACCAAACCTGCATCTCCCTTTCTCACATAAAGTGAGTGATCAGCATCAGAAATACAAAATCCAATATTGACAAGATACTCTCCAATATTGTCAAACCATGCTCTAGGTGCTTGCTTAAGCCCATAGAGCGCCTTCTTTAACCTGCACACATATGTGGGATGCTCTAAATCCTCATAACCTGTTGGCTGCTCCATATACACTTCTTCTTGCAATTCACCATGCAAGAAGGCATTCTTAACATCCATTTGCTGCAAACTCCAACCTTTGGCTGCTGCCAAGGAAATCACACACCTAACAGTTGCCATCCTACCAACTGGACTGAATGTCTCGTCATAATCTATGCCATATGTTTGAGCATATCCTTTTGCAACCAGCCTAGCCTTATACCTGCTAACTGAACCATTTGCATTATGCTTTGTAAACCCACTTATAGCCAATAGCTTTCTTACCCTTAGGTAAGGGTACCAAATCCCAAGTCTTATTGGCTTCTAATGCAGCCATCTCCTCATCCATTGCTACATCCCAATGAGCATGACCAACAGCATCCTCAAAACATGTGGACTCAACATCCTCAACTAGTTTCACCATATAAGCATAATGGTGAGCTACATAACCTTCAAAACCAAATCTTTTAATAGGGTATTTGACCCTGCTAGATTTGCGTACCATCGGATCACTCAATGGAGCCTTTACATTACTATGAGCTCTCTCTATACTTGGCGTCCTGACTGAAGGAATACCAAGCTCATCATCCAAACTCTCCGAACCACTAGAATCTCCATTCAATCCCAAATGACTAGTAGATGCATCATTACCATCCAACACTTTCTTCTTTTCTTTGTCCTTCTCTATAGCACTTATAGATCCACTTGAAGATGTGGGGCTACTCCTTAGTCTCCCAGACCAAGGGCTCACAGTAGGTGTAGTACCAGATGATGTTTCTGGTCCACTAAGACTCTGTGATTCTTGTTTATCTTTCTGCACATAGCTGTCCTGATCATTATCATCATCCAAAACATCACCAGCATGTGTATACCAACTTTCCATCTCATCAAAGATAACATCCCTGCTCACTCTGAACTCACCTATGACAGGGTTATAATAGCGATACCCTTTCTGCTCTAAAGAGTATCCAATAAAAACACATTTTTTTGCCTTTGGATCAAGCTTCTTCTGTAGCTCATCTGGCACATGAACATATGCAACACAGCCAAATACCTTCAAGTGCGATACATCAGGCTTTTTACCAGTAAAGCATTCTTCAAGAGTAATCCCATGAACTGCAGCTGTGGGAGTTTTGTTCATAATGTAGACAGCAGTATGGACAGCCTCAGACCAAAAATGTTTGGGCATATTCTTTTTAGCCATTAATGCCCGTGCAACTTCTGCAATATGCCTATTTTTTCTTTCTGCAACACCATTTTGTTGTGGGGTATACCTGCAAGTAAATTACCTCTTTATCCCATGAGTCCTCAAGAAGCCACTGAACTCATTAGAGAGGTACTCTCCCCCTCCATTTGATCTCAAGCACTTTACTTTTAAGCCTATTTTTGTTTCAACAGCTGCCTTAAAAGATTTGAAGTGCTCAAACACATCACTTTTTTCATTCATAAAGTATACCCATAACTTCCTTGAACAATCATCAATAAATGTGACAAAGTATTTACTGCCACCAAGAGATACATTCTATGTAGGCTCCCAAATATCAATATGTACTACATCAATAATTTTTCTACTCACTACTTTGTTATGTGAGAAGGGTTGTCTTTCTTGCTTACCAAACTAGTATGCTTCACAGACTTTATGCAATTCGGCAACTATAAAATAAGGCAACCCTGTAACCAATCCTCTGGACTGCATTAATTTCAGCCTTTGCATATTTTCATGTCTGATACGTTTATGCCATATTTCAATATCTGCAACTACTCCTTTTCCTTTAGCATACATAGCAGCATCCATTGCAGAAATTTCAGCATCTAAGGTGAACATTCAGCCAACTCTACTTCCTTTTATGACCAAACTGCACTTATCATCAAAGTCTTCTACAAAACAACCTTTTGCATTGAATCGGACCTACAATCCCTGCTCTACCATTTGGCCAACAGATACTAGATTCTTTGTAATTGATGGCACATGTAATACATCTGTCGGACTCTTTGTCTGGCCATCATACAAGGAAAAGGGAACCTTTCCAATGTGTGAAATTGGGTGGCATGAATCATCACCTGTTTGCACATAACCTGGGTTTTGTAAGTCTTGCATCTCTCCAAACCATTCAACATGACTGGTCATATGATTAGATGCACTTGAATCGACATACCATACATCATCATGTATCCCCTTTCCTGTAATTGCATTCATCATATATTGGATAACAAACAAACACTCATTTTTGTCTTCATTTTGTCGTGAAGACGATGCATAGTTTCCTTGCTGCAATTTACCACTGTGAATATCATCCTTCTTTGTATAGCAATGGGCTGCAATATGGCTTTTTTTGCCATAGTAATGGCAAACGATAGTAGAATTTCGAGAACCTCTATTCTGCCATCTACCTCTTCCTCTAGAGCTCCCCCTACCTCTAAAGTTTCCTCTATCTCTAGAAACCTGCATTTCACCAAACCATTGATTGAACCTATTTTGCTGGTTATCGCCAGCACATCCCATACCACGGCCTCTCGAAGAGGATCTACCACATCCTCTTTCTAAACTTGAGTAAAATGCTTGAACATGTTCACCATTTTTCAGATGAGTCACCCTGCATATTGATCTCTTCAGTAATCATAAGAGAGATCAACTCATCAAAATCTAAAAATGGCTTCTGTACATATACTGAAGTAACAAATGATTTCCATGCCTTCTCTTTGTTAGGGCCACTCAGAGTGGATGAAACCAAATCATCATCATCTGGCATTTCATCAATCGCTGCTAAGGCATCGCAATGCTCCTCACCTTCAAAACATACTCATTGAAAGACATTTTCCCTTTCTTCAAGGCATTCAACTCTTGCTTGACTTGAATCTTTCATGCCTTTGTATTTACTAAAAACATGCTCTTAAAAATTGTCCAAGCTGCATGTGAAGTTTCTACATTCCTTATATGTCCCAGCATAGTATTATCAATTATTGTAGATAGCTAGTACATCACATTTTTGTCTTTCGCATTCCACTCTTTCCATGCTTTTAACTCGTCTACAGAGTCGACAACTCTGGCTCCTTTTCTTCACCTGAGACAAACTCATAAAGGCCCTTGCCAATAAGGAAGTTTGTCACACTGAATTTTCATGAAGGGTAGTTGTTCTTGTCGAGCTTCTCAATAATCGAATTTCCACTGTTCTTTGCCATTTATCACAAAGGATACAACACAACAAGCTAGTCTTCTACAATCTTTCACAACACGTGCACAACACTACACCAAGCGACCTTTTTCACTGATTACTCAATAGTACATGTAATTTGTAACTTTTTTATAGATAAACCTTATGTTTGCTTCCTGAAAACAACTCAAAAATTACATATTCGCAATCTGTAACTAGTGCACCCACTTTCGGTCAATACAGTCGAAATTACAGTGTACCCTGAAACTGTTGTCCACAACCTTACGGCTCTAAAACAGGGCTTGAAACGGCCTCAGACACCCAAAATAATAGCGGATAAACCCTAAAGGGCTTTACTGCAAAATATACACTGATCTACTCGCACACCAAATCTCACAGCAATCTGAGATTTTTTGCTCGACCCTACTTCCAATGCCTCCACAAGCACTATCCAAGAGAGAGAGTGGAAGAATAGGAGAGCTTCTTACCCATTGTTTGCTTGCTCAAACCTTGCTTCTTCTCCTTTACTTCATCCTTCGAAATCATCCTCTCTCAGTAGTGCAGCTTTGATACCATGTCAAGAATCACGTGGTAGGAGGACTTGCTTGAGCTGCTGCGCCAAACACACCCTATATACACAAGAGGAAGCTCACTCAAGAACACAAGAAGAGAGATGGAGGCAAAGACTTTTTCTTTTTCTTCCCCACACTATACAATGTACAAAAAGTATAGATAAGATACAACATAAAGGAAAGTGGCCTACTAAGTCAAATAGTGCATAACCAACTACACTAATCGACTAGCGCTGTCTTTGCCAGCTGTAGGTAGGTGTGACAAACTAAATATAATAAGTGATAAGTCAATGGCCATGTGAGTATCATAATGACCACCAACGTGCTAAGTGTAGACATGCGGACCCATCTAGCCAGGCGGTCCATCATCAATGTCCGCAAGTGTTGAGCTTGCCATCTCAACATTTTAGTCATGTAAGTAAAGTGTTTGGCTGAATACCCACTGTAAGTTAGCTTATCAATAGGATTTTTTACTCTCTTTGACCTTCTTAATTGTACTGCACTATGCAGTTTTCTTCATGAGGTGGTATATATCTATTTTTTAAACTCCAAGCATAGTAAGAGACAATATACCAAGTTACTATCAAGACTATCACTACTAGGTGATTCATAACCAGAAGTAAGTAACCAAGTAACATCTTCCCTTTGCCTCTATCTAATCTCCCCCTTGCTCACATATACATGTCATTAGATGTAGAACCATGACTATACAAGTGATCTGTCCATGAACTAATAATGGAGGATATATCTCCTATAGGCCCAATTCAATGGTATTATCAATAGTATGAATTTCAACATGAGTATCATTTTCTAGTCCATAAAAACAACCATATTTGGGCTACCATACCATGAAGCCAACTCATTGAAAACTATGTCCCTACTAACCAACGTCTCATGGGTAGTCTGATTGTAGCATTTGTAGGCATTTCTATCATGTGCACAACCAATAAATGCACACTTCGCATCCTTCAAATCTAGCTTCTTTCTCTTCTCATTTGATACATGTACATAAGAAATACATCCAAGGAATTTAATATGGCCAATATCTGATTTATGCCCATACAGTTTCTCCTATTATCTAATATCATGAATACTAGCTATATCTAACGTGCTGGCCTATCGACTGTCCAAGCACGTTTGTAGCGGTCCGTGGAATGCCATGGGGTTTGTCACCTAGGGTTTCTTGAGTCTGCCTCGCAATGGAATGTTTGCAGCCAAACCCACTAGGATTGTCCTGAACTTGAGCCCCTAGTGGTCAAGGTCTCCTAACAATATTCTAGCGTCGATTTTGGACATCCTACTTTGTGTAAAGATAATCAAGCCGAAGCAGATCCATGCTGCACTTGGTTCAAAGAGAATGGGAAACGAGAGGGATGCATGCAGTGCTCCACCTCTCTTCCCATAGGGCATAGTCCCATTTCGGTCCCCTAAAATGGCATGAGTTCGGATTCTAACCTAACGATTTCTAAGCACTTGTGAGAAGCCTCCCAGCTCTCTAGGACCACCCTACCATAAGAAGACCCCGTCGGGGGTTCCGCCCTCCAATTTCCCTCACTTGGAGTACTTTAGTTGTCTAATTAGCCCTATCACTTTTAAGTGTGACATGTAAAAATAGCTTCCTTAATTAGCCTTTTTAGGAGACAGGGTTTGTTCACGTAATCTTATGGCATTGACATGAAAACAAATTCAAACAGGTTCCCTAGAAGTACTTAGTATTAGCAAATTAGCAAAGTTACAAATCTTGTTCAAAAGGGATAATATTCACAATCCGTAAGGATGCACTTTATTTCCACCAAGTTTCTACCTTGCACTAGTAACATGGGCTCTCGAAAATCTATTCCGAGTCACACTGATTGTTTGAGTAGGGCCCGTAGGTAGGGAATTTACAGCCAGATCCCCTTGCCATCCAAGCGTCCTCCTACATTCAAAACAATCTGTAGAGAGAACTCTTGTGGTAAGTTTAGTCCATGTTCCCCTCATGGCTATTTAGAACCCCCTTGGCCAGGGTTGGCAGCTAGCTGGGGGTGGTTCGGCGTGCCCTCCAAAAGTTCAACCTGATTCACTATACTCATTTATGAGTTTGGGGTTACACAATCTCTTTTTTTGTTTTTAAGAAGCAGCGTTCCTAAATTTACAAGCACAAACAAAGGTGCAGATGAGTGCTCAAGACATCTGCTAAGGTGGGGTCCCTCTCTTGACCCTAGCATTTGTCCTTCTTACCTTAGCGGTAATTTCCAATATCCTCTGAAGGGTAGGGAATTTCTTCATTCTATCCCTCTATGAAGTAACCACAGATTGGCTTAATTTCTTCAAAACCCTAAATAAGTTGAGTTGAGACCTATCCTTGCGTGTATAGGGTTCATTTTTTATTGAACAACTCTTGAACAAATTTTAGTATTTCGTAAGTGTGGTTTATAGTTATCTTCAAAATGAATCCCTAGCAATGCAACTAAAACTGATCATGATGCCATGCAATTTGGAGGCGTATCTTTCCTAGACAATACAATCTTGCAATGCAGGCCTTTGCTTTTAGGAGTTCATTTCGATGCGCTTATGCAAAACACAAATAGAGACTTGTATATATTTTTTTCTTTTGTGTGGAGGATGTGAAGTTATCAGTCCTAAGGTAAAAGCGAACACTCCCCTTTGAAGGTTTACAAGGGGCCTAATACCTGTTTTAGTCTTGCAATGGCCTAGATATACTTAAACTTCATTGTAGTAATTTAGGAATTTCATGTACTTGATTCAAACTGTCACTTCTACCTTTTAAATTTCACAAGTTTTGTGATGCAAAGAAAAAAAGTAGGATTTTGCTTAATCGACGAATATGCATAGGTGTTTTAACAACCCATTTTTAAGCATGCTAATATTAGTGCATAATCTAAAGTATTACGAGCATAATCAATAAGGTCCTCACTTCTTCTTTTTGCGTGCATGAATGCAAAATCTCCCTTGCAATTTACTCATTCAAAAACATACCAAAGTGCAAGTAAGCACCATTTCCAATATGATAAAATGATGCAAAATAAATGGTGGTTAGTTATGATAGACTTTCACCGAAGAGCTTTCTCTTCCCAATGAAGTCAGCCTATGTCCTTAAGACCTCCCATGAGGTTAGGGTGTATGGAAGGCACCTGATTACCAAGTGACGTGATTCCTTGCCCTACGGATATATCAGTTGAGGAGGGATTCATGTTTAGTTAGACCTTACTTCATTTGGGAGGCGTTGTATGATTTGGCTTTTGCTTCGTGGCTACGCACCCAGATTGCGAGAGAGATGGCTCCTCGTGGAAGGGACTAGTCTGTGAGGACCTTCTCCAAGAGGGGGGAAAAGAAAGAGAGACGATAAGCTCCGAGTTCTTCAATGAGTGAAAAAAAAAACCTTCTCTCTCTCTCTCTCTCTTTCTTCCCTTACTCTCCCTTTCTTCTCTTTTCTCTCTCTCTTCTCTTACTCTTCTCTTACTCTCTCTCTCTCTCTCTCTCTCTCTCTCTCCTCTTACTCTTCTCTTACACTTTCTCCTTCTTCAGCTTTTTCCAGAGTGAAGGGTCCCCATCTCCCCACGCTTAAGTCTTTTTATAGGGTCTTGGGGGGGGGGGGATTAGTAATGGCAGCCCCCCTTGCCATTTCCAGGGCACGCGGCGGCAGTCCCCCTTCCACCTCCCATCACGTGGCAGCAGCCCCCCTTGCCATTTCCAGGTGGAAGGGGGACTGCAGCAGCCCCCCCTACCACCTCCATGGACATGGCAGCCTCCTGTGTGGACATCACGATAGGGGTAGTGCTAGTCTTCTCTATCGTGCACAAGACATAGTTCAAGTAGTTGGGGAGACAGGTCAAACTCTAAGCAATCTAAGAGTATTGTCCTGCACTTGAGGACCCAAACTATGTATATATTTGAGTGTAGATATTATGTGAGTGCTCATGCATACTTAGATATTACGTAGTAAAAAGACTATAGGCATCTACACAATAGTCCCCCCTCCACTCACGCCTTCCGCCAGTTGGCGGTGTAACCAAGGGGGGGTTAATTCTTTTTTTTCAATAAAAAAAATTCATTTAGGGGGGGTTATATGGCGGGAAGGAGGGGGGAGGAAAATGTTACATTCTTCCCTCCTTAAGGAATCAAGATGTCCTCATCTCGAAAGGATTTGGGGGTATTTTTTATTGAGAGTACTCTCATCAATCCATGTGGCATCTTCTTCTGGAAAGTTCTTCCACTAGATGAGGTACTCCTTGAGGATTCTACTCCTCAATTTCTTTTCTCAAATGTCCAGGATTCTAACTAGCCAAAGCTCAAGGACTCCTTGGCTTGGCATTACAACTTGCTAATCATCAAGTTTATGGCTAGGATTTGATACATATTTAGTAGGCTAACATGAAATACATTGTGAACCTTTACGTTCTCAGGGAGTTGGATTTTGTAAGCATTGGGCCCTAGGCATTTGAGGATTCTGTAGGGTCCGCAGTACCTTGGACTTAGTTTTTTAAATTTCCCCAATGACAAGGAACTCCCCTTGGGCCATACACAAATAAAAACCATGTCTCCCTCATTGAAGAGTCACTCTTGTCTATTTAGATTTGCATAGGCTTTTTGCCTATCCTTGGCGGCTCTAATGTCTTGTCTGATGGTCTTAACCTACTCATCCATCTCCTCGAGCATTTCCTTAAAAGCTTCTACTCTTAAAGTAGAATCTAAAACGTTCAATGTGGAATGGCAATCATGCTTGGCATACAATGCTTGAAAAGGTGTCATTTGGATGCTTTGATGGTAGGAAGCATTATAGGAAAACTCTACTAATGGTAGATATTAAATCCATTTCTTGTCAAGATTGTGGGAGAGAAGGAAGGAGTCTCACTTGTAGCTTTCTTGCTTGCACAATGGGGGAATACACACAAGGGTGGAGGCTGAAAATAATTTTCCTCTTCTTAGTTGTGTAAGCCAAAAGAACTCTCTTACAAAGAAATAGAAGAACCCTATATATGGGTCTCAAACCAAACTCAACTAACTAAGGTGGCATACTAACTGAACCACGAACTAGAGTAGATAAGGATAGCTGTCATCTAGCTATTATTCATGGGTGGTCTACCAACCGCATCTGCAACTAACAAGTCGGTGACATAAATGCACAATGGTCACCTTGGCATATCACGAGTGGAGCTCGATATCTCAACACTCCCCCTCGAGCTCAATCCCAATTCCTGCACACCAAGCAGGTCTTTGAACTTGCGCAACTTCTCTGTGCCCAATGCCTTCGTAAATATGTGAGCTACCTGATCCTCTGTGCCGACATAAACTAGATCAATAAGACCTAGTAAAACTCTCTCTCGCACATAGTGATAATGCACCTCAATGTGCTTTGTTCTAGCATGATAAACTGGGTTATTTTCCAAGTGTATACTACTCATGTTGTCACAATAAATGACAACTGGCCCATCTGTAGGCTGATGCATATCATAAAGTAGCTTATGTAACCAAGCTACCTCACATGTAGCCATTGCTGCACCCCTGTACTCAGCCTCTGTGCTTGACAAGGCAACTGTAAGCTATTTCTTGCTACTCCAAGTGACTGCAGCACTCCCAAAAGAGAACACATATCCACTGGTAGATCGTCTATCAGAAATACTACCAGCCTAATCAGCATCAGTGTATCCATGCAACTGTATCTGAACCCCAGTCTCATAAAGTAGTCCATACTGCAATGTGGACTTCACATACCTGAGTACGCGTCTAGCCGCATCCAAATGTGGTTTCCTTGGAGCCTGCATAAACTAACTTACCAATCCAACAGCATAACTCAAATCTGGCCTGGTAATAGTCATATAAATCAAACTTCCTACTATGCGTCTGTACATAGTAGGGTCTTCGAGAAGCTCACCTGCATCTATGCTCAGCTTCACATTCTGCTCCAAAGGAATTGAAATAGGCTTACAGCCTGTCATCCCATATTCGGACAGCATGTCCAATCCATACTGCCTCTGCAAGAGCCGTATCCCACTTGGTGATCTAATCACCTCAATGCCTAAGAAATAACGCAGCTCTCCCAAATCCTTCATCTCAAACTTCTGCTTCAATAGCATTTTCACATGAAGGATATCTTTGCTGTCACTTGTCATAATCAAATCATCAACATAAATGACAAGTAGCATAATACATTTCTCTGTTTTTCTCACATAAAGTGAGAAAATTTGCCTTGGAAATCTGAAAGCCAATAGTGACAAGATACTGTCCTATCTTGTCAGACCATGCTGTAGGTGCTTGCTTCAAGCCATACAAGGCTTTCTTCAACCTGCAAACAAACTCGAGATGAACAGCATGCACATAACCTGGTGGCTGCTCCATATATACCTCTTCTTGCAAATCACCATGCAAGAAGGCATTCTTTACATCCATCTGATGTAAAGACCATTCCTTTGATGCAGCCATAGCAATGACTGCTCTTACGGTTGCCATCCTTGCAACAGGACTGAATGTTTCTTCATAATCAATGCCATATGTTTGTGCATACCCCTTGACTACTAATCTTGCCTTGTATATGTTCACAAAACCATCTGCATTGTGCTTCACGTTATAAACCCACTTACAACCAATTGCATTCTTATCTTTAGGCAAAGGTACCAATTCCCATGTAGCATTTGCTTCCAAGGCATCCATTTCTTCATCCATGGCTTTCTCCCATTTTTCTTTTCCCATGGCTTGCTCAAAAGAAGTGGGTTCTGGTTCCTATATCACTTTGACCATATATGCATATGAATGGCTGTAAATCCATCATATTTCAGCCTATCCACTGGATACCTAGCTCTGGTAGACCTGTGCAAAGTAGGTTCACTCCCAGGTGCTCTCAAAACATCCCTGGTCTTTCTTACTCTAGGTGTAACAATAGAAGGAATACCCAACTCATCATCAATGCTGTGTTCTGAGCCACTGGATTCACCATCCACATAAGAGTGACCTGCATTCACATCAAACATGGGCTGATCTACCTTCTCTTTTCCTTTTCATGATACCTGCATACCACTATCTGCATTGCTTTGAGAAGATTCTCCTGATCTCAATATGCAGTGGTAATGCCATGCTCCTGCAAGAACCTTGCAAACTCATTTGAGAGGTACTCTCCCCCTCCATCTGACCTTAGGCATTTTATTTGCAGGCATATTTCTTTTTCAACCATAGCTTTAAGAGTTTTCAAACGCCCAAAAACTTCACTTTTCTTTTTCATAAAATACACCCAAACTTTTCTGCTATAGTCATCAATAAAAGTGACAAAATAATGGCAGCCTCCAATAGATGCAGCTTTAGTAGTCCACACATCAGAGTGGATTAATTCCAATGGCTTCTTACTCTCTTGAACATGTCTAGGAAATGGTTTCCTTGCCTATTTTCCAAATTGACAGGCTTCACATACCTTATGCATTTCTGCAACCTTGAATTTAGGCAATCCTGCAATAATATTTTGGGCTTGCATTAATTTAAGTCATTGTACATTAACATGACCAATGCGTTTATGCCAGATATCAATATCTGCAACTACACCGGTCCCATGTGCAAACATTCGTGCACTCAATTCAGACATGTCTGCATCCAATATAAACATTCTGCCCTTCTTCTTTCCTTTTGCTATCAAGCGACCTTCATTTTTCATATCCTCAACAAAGCATCCATGAGAATTAAATCTGACCTGCAAGCCCTGCTCAACCATTTGACCAACAGAAACCAGGTTCTTGGTGATATTCGGGACATGAAATACATATGACAGGTATTTCTTTTTCCCATCTTGCATAGACAAAGGAATTTTTCCAATCTACACAGTAGGATGTGCAGTATCATCACCGGTCTCCACAAATCCTAGTTTTTCCATTTTTCTTGCATCCTGCATCCATTCTACATGACCTGTCATGTGGTTTGATGCACCTGAGTCAACATACCACACATCGTTGCTTTCTTTTGCACTTGTCACAGAATTGGTCATGTGCTACACCATAAACAAATGCTCATTTCTGTCATCACCCTGTCTACTAAAAGATGCATAATTCCCTTGTTGCAATTTTCCATTCATGATGTCATTCTGCTTTTTATAGCAGTCTTTAGCCATATGACCCATTTTACCACAGTAGTAGCATTCAACATTGCTGTTTGCATTTTGGCCTCTTTGCTATCCACCACGACCTCTTTGGCTCCCCCTGTCTCTAGAGTTACCACGTCCTCCTCCATAGAATTGGTTTTCTTGAGTTTGCTACATATTCTGATTTCTACCACGGCCTTTAAATCGGCCTCCTCTACCTCTGCCTCTACCTCTTCCAGCATCTGAGTAGAAGATAGATTCTTTTGAATTTCCTCCTGAAGAAGATGCACCACCATTTCTCTACTCCTCAGAAATTAGAAGAGCAATCAACTCCTCAAAATCAGAAAATCTTTCATGGACGGAAATGGATGTTCGGAACTGTGCATAATCCTTTCCTAGACCATTCAAGGTCACAGAAACTAAATCATCATCTTCCACTGGCGACCCAATGGAAGCAAGTGCATCTGCAATCTTCTTCACCTTCATGTGGTAGTCATTGATGCTCATACTTTCTCTTTGCACATTATGCAACTCTTGCTTGAGCTGCATTTTCTTGGCTTGCATATTTGTGCTATACATTTTTGACAAAATATCCCATGCCTCCTTTGGCATACTTGCATCCTGAATATGCACAATCATAGAGTCTGAAATGCTGATAGACAGCCAGTACATAACTTTCCTGGCTCTCTCATGCCATCCTTTAAATGCCTGCATTTGTTGTTGATTGGGAACATTAGGAAGAATTGGTTCTTCTTCATTTCCTACAACGAATTTCCAATATCCTTTTCCCATAAGGAAATTCGTCATTCTAAACTTCCATGCTTGGAAGTTGTTCTTGTCAAGCTTTTCAGTGACAATCTGTGAAAGAGAATCAGACGCCATTACAGAATACTGCAAAAAATTCTGTCACTGTAAAAAACACAGCTTCAGCCTCACAAGGGCAAATTTGCAAAGCTGACGAAAGTGGTATTTGACCATACAGTCACTTCCTAGTGAGGATTTTGCATCAATAGGCAACAAGGATGATTCTGTAACTCCCAATGTCTCTGTGCACAAACATACGATGCAATTTCTATGGTAACTTTTCACCGACCTGTAGAACAGTGGTCGCACAACAGAAAACTAGGCCTTTTCCTGAGTGCGTACGAAAAACTTCCACCTCCAAAAAAAGGCCCTGAAATGGCCTCGAATCAAAAAAACAGGGAAACCTGAGGCTAAAGCCCTCCCCCGCAGCATATACTGTCCTTTTGCTACACCGCGAAGGGCGTCTCAATCTGAGACAATGCACTCTTGCACTTTCCGGCTGTGCTACCTATAGAGACTTGCTCCCAAAACAGAAAAATGAAAGCAACACTGGTCCTCTTACCAGAACACCGCGAACTTGGTTTGCTTTCTTGAGCTCCTTACCACGAAAAAGGCTCTGATACTATGTCAAGATTGTGGGAGAGAAGGAAGGAGTCTCACTTGTAGCTTTCTTGCTTGCACAATGGGGGAATACATACAAGGGTGGAGGCTAAAAACAATTTTCCTCTTCTTAGTTGTGTAAGCCAAAAGAACTCTCTTACAAAGAAATAGAAGAACCCTATATATGGGTCTCAAACCAAACTCAACTAACTAAGGTGGCATACTAACTGAACCACGAACTAGAGTAGATAAGGATAGCTGTCATCTAGCTATTATTCATGGGCGGTGTACCAACCGCATCTGCAACTAAGAAGTCGGTGACATAAATGCACAACAGGCACCCTGGCATATCACGAGTGGAGCTCGATATCTCAACATTTCTTGGGTTCGTGACAGCAATAAGCTCTAAGAATATCTTCAATGAATTGATTGACCCTCTCTGTTTGGCCATCAGTTTGGGGGTGATAGGCTGTGCTGAAACAGAGTTGAGTCCCAATGGCCCCAAATATCCCTCTCCAGAAGTGAGATGTGAAGAGGGAGTTGTAGTCACTAATGATCCTTCTAGGCAACCCATGGAGCTTGAATATCTCCTTGATGAACAATCTGGCAATATCTGAAGCTTTATAATTTGTCTTGACTGGAATGAGATGTGCAACCTTGGTGAGCCTATCTATTATAACCATAATTGAGTTGTAGCCCCCTTGCACTAAGGATAACCCAACAACAAAATCCATACTGATAAATTCCCACTTCAATGCAGCTTCCTAGGCATCTTGACATGTTTCACCTTGATGCGCTGGCAAGACAAACATTCCGTTATATATTTAAGCGCATCTCCCTTAAGCCTTGCCCAATGGTAGCTTTTTGTGACCGTATTGAGGGCTTTGATATATCCGGGATGGCCTGAAAAGGGGGAGTCATGTGCTTCCCAAATTATTCTTTGTTTGAGTTTCCTGCTGGAGGGTATGCATAATCTTGTCCTGAAATAGACAAGTCCCTCATTGATAGAGAATTCTTGATATTTGACCTTAAGTTTCGGCGGGTTTTGGTCCCTCCCCAAAATTTCCTCTATCATCACCAGATATTCCGGATCATGGATATCTTCTTCCTTGGCTAGTTCAAGGATAGGGTTGCTAGGCATTGACACCATAGTTGCCAAAGATTAGGCCATTGAGGCTTCCTCCATGATAAGAGAGTTGAGGAATGCCTTGCGACTTAAAGCGTCAGCAACCACATTCTCTTTGCTATGTTGATACCCGATCTCCAAATCATACTCCTCTAGAACTTCTATCCAACGACGTTGCCTCATGTTGAGGTCGGTCCGGGTGAAGATCCATTTAAGGCTCTTATGGTCCCTGATCAAAGAAAACTTGTTACCAAGTAAGTAATGTCGCCAAAGTTTGAGGGCGGGGATCACTACTAGCAGTTCCAGGTCATTGGTGGCATAATTCCTCTCATGGGTTTTTAGTTTCCGCGAGGAATAAGCTACGAGATGACCTTCTTGCATTAGTACACAGCCCAGTGCAAGTGTGCTAGCATCCGTGACAACTTCAAATTCCTTGCTTAAGTCAGGGAGCTTCAAAATTGGTGTTGTCACCAAGCTATGCTTGAGTTGATCAAAACTTACTTGTTCAGAGGGTGTCCACATTATGGCAACTTTTTTTTTCAGTAAATTTGTGAGGGGCGCTGTGATTAAAGCATAGTCCTTAATAACGATCCTATATCAACCTGTTAATCCAAGAAAGCTATGCACTTCTTTAATAGTAGTTGGTGGAGACTACTCTTTGGAGCCCCAAGAGGAACACCAAGGAAAAGGGGATTCTACTGCAATAAAATCTATCTTATAACATCAACAAGCTTTTATTTCATTCTTTTGATGACCAAAACAAAGAAAAGAGCAATTCTTTACGGAGCATCATAGTAGATATCTCCCACGGATTTGATAGAATCAACCATAATCTTCAACACCTTCATAGAAACCTTCAATAGAATAAGGAACATAAAAGAATACCCCATTTTTGAATGGAAATCAATCACATAGTATTCATCTTCAATTTATTTATAGTTCTCTATCTCAATCTCTCATATACAGTTACACTATTTTGATAGAATTGACTATCTCTGGTGACTATCTCTGGCTCTCTCTCTCTCTCTCTCAATAGTACATCATCTCCTCACTACAATGCTCAATAATGACTCTCAATAATCATTCTTAGCTCATGGATGCACCTCCCAAGAGGTATGCCTGATGTGAAGAGGCACCAGAGCCACTACAATGTCTCTTCATAGCTCACTACTGTCATTATCACTTCAGTCTTCTCTTCAGTTCAGCAGCTACTTCTTCCATTTGTTTTAGCTCTTTTGAACTTAGATTCATCCTTTCCAAAAGTTAGAAAACTTTCCAAATTCACACATACATTCTATAGAATACTTACAGAAGATCTATAGAACAGTATAGAACAGAACCAGAGCAGATACAGAACAAATACAAAGTAGAGACAGAGGCTCTACAGAAGGTTTACAGAAGGTCATCAGAGACCATCAAATCCTAATAATTCATACTAAAACCATTCCAAACTATCAAAAACTATTCAATAAGCTTCCAAAATATTTCAATCTTCATCAATCATCAATCCATGCTTAATACAAAAGAAAATCAGAACAAAACAAAAGCTATACAAAAGGTATATATAACAAATTAGAACCTCAACAAAACCTATCAGAACATCACATAGCTTCATATTTCCACTAAAAATCATAATGAGCTTCCAAAGCATAATCAATATCATCCAAAACATTCTCAAACACTTCCATTAACAATCATACATCACTCTAAATCCATAAAAAATCAATCATTCAGACCTCAAAAACAACAAAAATTAGTTAAAATTTTAGTCTTTTTCCACTCTCAACATATCCCCACACTTAGAAAGGAAGCATCCTCGCAACCTAAGAAAAATAAGAATATAAGTTCATTAAAGAGCTCAATTTTATCTTCTTCAGTATATTCAATAATCACTCTACCACGACCCCAACTTATCACCTGTATCTCTAGAAAAAATACTATTAAAGGAAAACTTCGTTATTCATTAACTCATCTAATAAACAATTAAAAGTCATAACAAATTTGTAAATGATATAAGAGGTTCTTCTTCAGCTTTCCATCATAGGCTTTCCATCCACCATCACCATCAATAGTTGAAAAGAGCTCTCGAACAAATTATTCAGCCATCACGAACTCATCACATAAGATTAACCCACAACACACACACAAACACAACCATCTGAATGACACCTCCAAAAAGAGATATATATAATTAAGAATCATCCAAAATACATTACAAAGGCATCAATGAAGGTGATCCCTTTTGAAGGCTTGGTGATTTCAAAAACTATCCATGGAGAAGGACTCATCCATAAATGTCTTGGGAGGATTTTGAAAGAATTGAAGGCAGTGCATCCTTTCTAGCAAAACAAGGTATCTGCTAGGTAGACATAAGGCATGAAAATATAGGACATCCAATTGTTGGGAATCAATGTTCACATTGACATTCATACAAAAGCTTTGGAATGGCCTTTTGATCGTTATGGGAATGCCTATGCATATATGCTAAATACCAAGCAAAATGAGATGTCAATCTCACTCAAGGATCTAGAGATTGTGAATATTGGTGAGCAAAATGGAGGTAATTCTGGTATGCTTGACTAGCAGTGGTCCAATCCCTTGGAAATAATGGCTAGTTAATTTATGGCCCCGTGAGAGAATCAGTTGAGCTCCATCCTCTTCTTCTCGGAATCTGTTGATCAAATCCTTCATACACACTAACCAATTGAGGGGGTTGAGAAATAGAAATGGCAAGAGATGGAAATGGAATAAGTAAAACAGGATGAAGAGATGGGTAGGAAAAATCATAAAAGAAAGAATAAGCTAAAGAAGGAGTGACTGAAAATTTAAGTGAATCAGTTAGGAAAGGTGTCAATTGATAAGCAAGAAAAGTAGAAGGTATATGGATAGATGGAGAAGGGCATGGCGGAGAAGGGGAAAAAACTCGATCTTCTATGAAAGAACAATAGGTAAAGATGGGAATTCGAGGAAAACCTTGAGGTTGGAAAAGGAGAGATAAGATAGCTACTGAGTTGGATTGATAAAGGGAAAGATAACTATCATAGCGATGAGCCATTTGCTGGTAGTACAATAGGCTAGAAATAGAGGGACCTAAAATAGATCGTCTCTGGTAGGCATCAAAGAAGGATGAATCAAATGGATGGTTTTTGGAAAGAGGTAAGCTAGGAGATCCACCTTCAGTTGGTTAGTGCTCTGCACATAAGTAGAAGCTATATTTTGACGTTGATTCAGGACCATAGAATCAATCATTGAATGCCATGAAGTGTCAGGGCAAGTAGCCACTTTAGAAGAATAATAGTAGAACATGCAATCTATCCTCAACTCCAAATAGTTGACATACAAGAGAGCTTGCAAGACCACATCCTAACATACCAAGCCAGATCTACATCATCTTAAATCAACAGATCACCTCATAGATGCATGTAAGACAATAACATGGTATCTGTCGTCATAGAATCTTCAAATACCATACGAACAACTTCTGTCTCAGCAAATCAAAAGACCAAGTCCCACTCCAACCATCCTCTTGAAGAGGGAGATCCATCATTGAAAGCTTCATATAGAAGGCCAACTTCTGCACTGATAGTGGACAAAGAAAGAATGGTTCGGAGAAACATACTCCTAAAAGTGCTCAAATCTAGACCATAGCAAATCCATCCTGGACTGCAATCTTTCCACTTTATCTTGAAACAACGAACACAATGTGGCCTATCTCTGGAGAACTGCCAAGTCCTGTTGAGATACAGAAGGAATCATAGGAACATTGGGGATTGGAGGAATGGATCGTGACTGCGCCAGTTGGTCTTGCAACTGCTTAATCTGGGAAGCTTGTGATTCTAATGTATTATGAGCAATCTGCAAAGCTGACAGTTTCGTATCTAAAAGAGTCTGAAACTCTTGAGCTTCTTTGGACATTCTCTCTTTCTCTTCTAAAACTCTAGTGATCTCTGACTGAGCTTCTGTTAACTGAATTTTCAAAGAAGATATTTCTTCTCTCTAGGTATCAAGCATTTGGGTCTGCTACTCCATCTGCTTAAATAGATGAGTAGAGACTAACTTTATGGTTGCCTTATGCAACTGGTCTTTGGATTGCATCAATTATTCATAGAAAGAAGCATATAGCTGTTGAACACAAGCTGTCACTGAGAGTTCAATAGAAAGGAATGGAATGGCATCTCCTGACACTAAACTGTTCAGTGAAGGAACTAATATATCCAAAGAACTCTCTCTATGTGCCCTGAATAAATTGTTGCATGTGAGGTAGCCAGGGAGGTCACTGCCAGAAGTAGCAGGACTGTTACTGAAGGAATGAATGAGGAAGTTTTATTTGCCACACGCTTCAAGCACTTTCGCTGAATGACCAACGGAGGAGGAGAATCAAGATCCTCTATGTCAATAGGTTCTGAATCCTCTGAAGGTGGAGGGGAAGGTACTGGATCTGATGGAGGAGGTGGTAGCACACCCTACTTAAGGCCTGAGTATGTCAAGAAAGCATATAAATAGGAACCATAAGTGACATTTGTGACATTCCCTCTGGTCACTTTGACAAAATGTTGGTCCATATTCGTAAGCAGGCAAGTACTCCAATCAATGGCAACCCCTTTTAATACCATCCTGGAAGCTATGAAGAGCTCTTTGGACAAATAATGAGATGGTGTCTTGGCAGGCATAAACTTGTCTTGGAGAAACTGGCAGACTAACTTCCAAAGAGGATCAGTGAGATCATGGAAAAAGACACTCCTGAAGTGTTAATCACTTTCTTGACATCCAGAACCTCTTTGGTCTGCTTTTGTAATAGCTTAAGAATCTCATCATTGGAGAATAATTGTCTAGCTGTAACAAAGGGTTCTCCTTTGTAGGAAAGAGACAAAGCCTTCCCTAACCCTCGGGGTGTCAATACCATGTAAGCACCACAAACCAAGCCCGATTTCTTACTGTATGATGCAAGAAACTCATCACATAGGGATGGATTGTCTGGAATCAATGGGAGTGAAGCAACCACGAAAGTTGCAAGGCTCGCTTTCGCTATAGGCTCAAAAGCTAGCAAGGAAGAATAATCCCTACTGATCATGGGGACATACTGGATAGGAGGAGGAGTGTGAGGTGCCATTCAGATGGAAAACACACACACCACAAACACAGACAATCAGAAAAAATGCCTGCAAAACAACAAAATAGCTATAAAAAAGAAATGGATTCAAAATAAGTACACGCACAGACGTAACTAACCAATTGACCACCTCAAATAACCCACATCTGAGAAAAAATTCGGCATGACCTCTACACATATGCGATCGAAAACTTCATGCGATGTAACAAACAGGCACCCAAAACCCTGTATCATACAAAAAAGAAAAAAAAAACTATAGACCGCACACATAATTGTATCACACAAACAAACCATTATACCATAAAAACCTAATCATAATCTAAATATAACTTTTGACCAATAATTTTAGCTAAGAGGACTTTACATGCCCATCCCATGAAGCATGTTTATTAAAAAGGGAAAAAAAAGTGCAGTGAGGAGAAATGGTTTTAATCAAGGGTTTATTTTAAGAAATTATTAACAATGTGTGAAATTTTATTAGGTTATAAACCATAATAAGAAAATGGAATTTTCTTCTTAAAATTTTAAATACAATTTATTAGGGTGAAACGGTGCTTAAACAAAACTCGGACTTCGATACCCAGACTGGGGTCTCTAAATGCAAATTCATTAATTAAAAATTAATGGTGATGTGGAGCATTTTTTTTACCAACACGTGCTTTTTTGTGATGGCTAGTTCATTTTTATTAAAAATTTTAAAGTGCCTTTAAAGCGTACGTAGCGCGTGCAAAGTGCACGGTTGGTTGATTTTTAATTATTAGAAACATTCTGTGTTTAGCGCGAGCGCGCGTGAAAAAGTGGGTGAATAAATTTACTTTTAACAATTTACTATGGTTAAGGGATGATCAAAATAAATAAAACTAAAAGAATAAATACCTGGTAGGGGTGTGTATGCAAAAGACTGAAGGCGCATGGAGTAGTCCCAAATGCAAGGAATCTAATCAAAAAAGCAAAAACCATTAACTAGAAAAAATAAAGCACCTTAATGTGTTTATTTTATTTTTAATTTTTAATTTGTTTATTTTTTTGTTTAGTTTTTTTTAAAAAGCGTATTTTAGGTGTGTTTGTATTGTGTATATTGTTTGGTTTTGTTTATTTATTTTTGTTTTTTTTAAACAATGAAAATGAGATATAGGACACATGAATATGTTGTGAAGTGTAAGGGTTTAATTTTAGCAATCCAACAAGCGTCAACAATGTGTTTGAATTTATCCATGATTTTTCAGCTGATTTTTAGAATTGAAAATGAATTTTCATGAGGTGAAGTATTAAATTTAGGGTTTTGGCTTCAAATAATAATTTGACCATTTATGGAAGCATTTCCAATTGAGAAATATTGGCAAAAGGGGCAAGGGGATTTGTGAATTTTTTTGAATTTTTTCTAGAAGTAAATCTGAATTTGTAATAATTTTTAATCAAATTTGCATGTATTTTTGGAAGAATTTGAAAATTTTGAATTTTTTGCAAAATTTATTTTCTTGAATTCACACTTTAGAAAATATTGCAAATGATTTCAAAAATGTTGTAAAAATTTTAGGAATTTGTTTGCAATTTTTAGGGATTTTAAATGAATTTTTTAATTTTTTGGTGTTTTATGTTTGTTTTTATGTATTTTTATATGTTTTTAGGGTTTTGAAATTAAAAGTTGGTACCCGAGCTACGTGTGAACATCTAATAATGACTGCGTGTGAACGGCTGATTGCAACACACCAGCGCATGGACAAGTCGAAGGCGCATCCTCGCACGTGAACGCCCGCTAGCCACACCCGTACACATACGCACACCGCAAGATCCGCACGGCGTGGGAACAAGGGAGGGAGAGGGGAGGGTTTCTGCGGGTGGAGAGGGGTGTGGGTGGGAAGGGGGGCAATGAGGGGAAGAAGTGAGAAGGGGTGGGAAAGGGGACTTGGGTAGGGGTAATTGGGGGTGGGTAGGGTAACTGAAGGTTAGGGGTTAGGGTTGGAATAACCATGGTAAAGGGGGGGCCAAATTTGGTGGGGGGTGGGTAAATCTACAGGGGGGGCCAATTAAGGTAGGAGGGTGGGTAAATCTGGTGGGGAGGCTAAAAATAGGGGGTAAATCTAGAGGGGGGGACTAAGAATAGGGGGGGGGGGGGGGGTTGAAATTCGGAGGGGGAGCCCAAAAAGGAGAACATGCAGTGGTAGGAATGGGGGGGCCCAAAGAGGAGGATGGAGGGGGTGAAAGAAGGGGACGGGCGGGGTGCCCAAGGGAGGGCGGTGAGAAGGTAGGTGGTGGGGAGGAGGCAGGTGGTGGGCGAGGGAGGAGGTGACTCGGTGGGTGAGGAAGGAGGCGAAAGGCGTTGGGGGGGGGGGAGGGGAGGGGGGGTAGAAGAGGACGAGGGAGGCCAAGGCGGCAGGAGGGCGGAAGGGCACATGGAGGACGAGGAGGCCGAGGTGGAGGGCGGGGGAGAGGGAGGCAGCAGAGGGCGAGGAGAAGGGAGTAGGAGGCGTGGGAGTATGCGTTGGGGGGAGGGAGGCCAAGGGTGCAGGAGGGGAAGGGAGGGGAGGAGGTGCAGGGAGGAGGCGAGGAAGGAGGCGCAGGGAGGGAGAGTCACTGGGAGGGAGGGTGGAAGGATCGCAAGCGCGCGAGGAGAAGCAGGTAAGACGGTTTCTGTTTTTTTTTTAAACTTATTTGAATTATGTATGATTGTTATTTTTTTTTGGTAATTTCATGTTTTTTTGGTTTGTTGTTCATTTCTTTTCTTTTTCTTTGCTTTTTTTGTTATTATTGTTGTTTTTTTTTGTGTTTAGTTTTTTTTAAATTTAGTTATTTGGTTTTTTTTTGTTGTTTTTGTTATTATTATTATTATTGTTGTTGTTGTTTTTTTAAAATTTTGTTGTGTGGGTTGTGGTTTGTTTTTTAAAAATTTTGATTTGTGTTGTGATTTTTTTGATTTGTTAATTGTTATGATTTTTTTTGTTTTTTTTTAAATAGGGTCAGGAAAAATGAGCGCACCCCCGTCCCGTGCACAAGCGCGGGGCGGGGGTAAATAAAATTTGCATTGGTGGGATCAAACGGGATGGAGACAGCAACACATGAGTCATAGAAGCTAAGGGGGCGTCTTAATGCACGTAAAACCAAAAACAGACGTATTCACGTGCGACACGAGAAAAGCGGCCACACAGCAAAAAGGAAGAAAAATTAATAAAACTCAAACCGCACGTCAGATCGAAAAACCGTAAGAAGGAAAAAGGTATCGGAAGACAGGGGAAAATGATGGAAAAATGCAACACTGGTTCCGGGGCAAAATCGGGGTGTTCACATGGAAAAAATGCAAGAAACAGACCCGAAAACACTTACGTGTATTAATACCAAAAAATCCGCACGTCGGAATGAAGTGTGGAAAGAAAAAAAAAAGTGCAGAACAATGTGTCTAACAAGCCTATCATGGAGAACACAATTTTGATCAAGATAGGACACGTTCACATGGGAAAAACCCCAAAAAGGGACCCGAAAATAGACTAAAAAATTTAATACGCGAAGAACTGTGCACCGGAATAGAGGACAGTAAAAATGGAAAATGTTCAAAAGAAAGGGCTTCACAGGCTGATGTATCAAAATTCAGGTTGGAGGAAATTGAGAGGGGTTCATATGGGAAAAACACAAAAAATACACTAGAAAACACGCGGAAAAATTAATAACTAAAAATCCAACAGTCAAATGAGGGGGAAGGAAAAATGAAAAAGTGGAGGAAAGGCTGACAAGACACAATTGTCAAGTTGAATTGGAATTTCGGTGTAAATAGGGCATGTTCACATGGAAAAAATGTGAAAAATAGGCACAATAAAGAGCCTGAAAACCCACAAAAATTAATAGCAGACCAACCGTGCAGTGGAATGACATGAAGTAAAAAGGAAAAATGTCATGAGAAATAGTTAGGATAGGGCTAGCATATCAGATCCGGGTTCCGAAGCAATAAAGATGTGTTCACATGGAAAATCGTCCAATTTATGGGAATTGCTTCAAAAATTAGTAATGTTAGAACCGTCTGTCAGAGTAGGGGTTGGTAAAAAGGAAAATGGGCAGTTCAAAGGGACAAACAGGGCTGTAAGGCTAGATGTGATTCTTAGTGAATGTAGGATACGTTCACATGGAAAAATCGCAAAACAAAGAATAAACGCAAACGGTCAAGGAACAGCTCCGAGAACAGGGTGAAATAGAATAGAGGAGTGGGGAAGGGACCCCATCAGGGTAAAATGAAGTCATGGCATAGATGCATGATCATAGCAGGGTATATGCATGGGGGTATGCAACATAGACACGCAGGGACGCGTCCCCACACTTAAAACCTTAGCAGGAAGGGTAAACCGAACATCAAGGACCTAGTACCACACATCAGACCAACCACGAATGTCCCCACACTTAAGACATGACTGTCACTGAGAAACAAAAGGTGTAGGGTTAGAAAACTTGGCCCATATTGCCGATGAGTAATGTCAATTATTATTGAGGTTGCATCTTGTATCATTGTCGGCGCAGGAGGTACCCATGTGTCTTCGCAGCTCACATCCTTCGTCCTTCGTGGCAGGGACCAAGCGGCAACACCTAGAGAGGTAGTTGGTTGAAGAAATTGCAGGAAATTTGTCAATGATGAGGGATATTGCACTCAACTCACGATCACTCAAATGGAATGAAAGAACAGTCACTCGTCCCCATTACTAACATCACTTGAGGAATATAATGATGGAAACCCAGATCTCACACCCAGTTTAGGAATCGACAAGGGGATGGTGCAGAGGGAATATGCCAGGGTGCACAATTGATGGTGCATTAGTGCGTCCAACCCGTCTAGCATAGGTGCAAGGAGGAAGGCCAGGGAGCCTTGTAGTGCAGTGTACAGAATAGAGTGACGTGTTCTGTGCTAATGGAAAAGACCCATCCCATGGGTACAGAGGGAAATGAGAATGTACTTGACTCCAATGGTGGTCGTAACGTCCCTAAATTCTCACCTCTCAATAATTGATTGAAGAAACACTAGTCACACTCACCCTACCCTCTGTCTCACTCTCTGATAGATATAGAGGGCAGTCCATACTCACGTCCCTATCCTGTTAGGATGAAAGCTCAAATCACTCAAGGAGTTGGTGATGAAGATCATGTTGGTTGTTGTCATCAGGATCTTGAAGATAAGGCGTATCCAGGGAGGTAGCCTACAAATCTCATACTTCAAAGATTTGTAAGAAGATCGTCTGTTAAGAAGGGCAGACGGACTGATATTGCAGAGACAGTATGCTGTCAAAGAATTTATTGTTCATAATATAAATCATGGGATTCTTATTAACACATAAGAACTTCACTAGGAGTTAAATGAGGAATTCGCATACAAAATTCAGACATTATTACCCAATAACCAACTTAGTTACATAAGTTCTTTTGTATTTAGCATATAATTTTCAATTATACCATGTATATTGATGAAAAATAAGTCCATGGGAACCTACAACTTGGTCAACTAGAAGTAATTGATAGTTTGTAGGATAAATCAAATTGATTCAGGTGCAAAAATATGGTTAGAACTCAAGAAAATTGCCAAAAGTTGCCAAAAGTCCACTAGGTTCACATGGGACCTGAAGTAATAGACTAAAGTGACCAGCAAGTGACCTGAGTAGGTCAAAAAGTGACTTGGACCTGAGCAGGGAGCAGCCCGCATTTTTCAGTGCAAAATGCGGGCTGCACAACCTAAGCACAACTGGAGAAAGCTGAAGCTATGGTGCATGCTTTGGAGCATGCAAACTGAAGATCAACAGGACCAGAAGCTGAAGATGTAAACACGGTGAGAGCTCCACTTCTCTGCCCATTTGGTCTGATGAAAATGCATGTTGTAACAGTCTATAAAAGGGGAAAATCTGAGAGAAAAGTATTCAGCCTTCTCTTATGCACGACTTCTCTCATTTTGTTCACCTCATTCTTGGTCCAATGAAGCCCGACTTGTACCCAAGTACTCGAGTGACTTTGGGGCAAGTAAAGGGTGAGGATTTTGAAGCTGTATGGGCTATTATGGGCTTAAATAACCAATCATAAACAGGGCAACCCACTGTTCTTGTCCATTTTTTATGAGCAAACAAGAGATTTATGTGGTTGTAATAGAGGAAAATGACCTCTTTTCATCAGGACTTTGTTCATTAATGATTAGAGGAGCTTCTTCATGAGTTTTTGCACTCATTTTGAGCTTGATTATGGGCTGGAATTTTCTGTTTTAAAATAGGGCTGAAGCTAAAAGAATGCTCCTTCAATGCAAATTTTCATGTACCATTGGCCCAAATCTTGAATGTATTTGAAGTCTATCAACATACTACTTGTCCCAAAGGGTTAAAATCCATCTATGTACTTGAAATAAAAGCCATTAGAACTTGCATTTGATATTCATAATTGAATTGAGAATCTGAAAATATCCTTTATGATATGGTGTAGGTATCCAGAGGCATTTGATGTAATCAAGATAGAGTTATTTCTTCCATTCATGTATGCTAAATGCATAGAGAAAAAGCTTGAATTCTTCTTTCATATCTAAATCATTTTTAAATCTTGGATCTTATTAAACCCCAATCTATTTCCCCTTCCTGAACTTTGAATCCCATACTCCTCTTCTGCACTAAGCCCTGGTGGTAGACCTTCAACCCTTAACACAACGATAGTGGTGAACCCGACGTGAAGGTCTGCTGCGGAAGAAGAAGTCCAATGGGAGAGTCATCAAGTTCGGGAGGAGATGCCTTACAACAGTTGGTTCATCTAATGCAAGAAAGCCAACAACAACAATTGCAATTTCAACAACAGTTGCAATTGCAACAACAACGGAGACAAGAAGAAGAGTGGATTGATGCTGCTGCCATTAAAGCCTTGGAAGCAGTTGGGCAAGAGCTCAAGCAATTTAATGGGCAAAATGGGTCCTCTTTTATCCGTCTCTATACTGACAAGATGGTCTTCTTTGGAGTCCCTCAACATGACTGGAGCCGTTATTTTGCCCGTCTGGCTATGCATGGTCTCCAAGACCGAATTCATGGTCTTTTCCAAAAGGATGCGGGATGGACCGTGTTCAAGAAGGCTCTTCGAGAATATTTTTTTCTTGAAGATTCTGGCCTTATGACAAAGAAAGTCTTCACTGAATGGGTCGAAAGGCCCAATAAGGGTCTATCCACTCCACTGCTCTCCATCGAGAATTTGAAAGCAAATTTGCTCAACTAGATCCTGACGATCAACAAGGTATGGAAAGTCAGAAGATTGAATTATTTCTAAAAGCTGCAGATTCTTCTCTTCAAGAGAAGCTAACTGATTGACTTGAAGACCCTAGCTCTGAGACGGGATTGAAGACTGCTTGGAGTGATGTCACTGAAGCAGTCAATATGATTGCTCAAAGAGAGCGGTTGTGCCTAAGATGGGGATCAACCCCTGCAACAACTGAATCCATGAAGGAGCCTGTTCCAGTTTCTCGACCTCCTGTCTCTATGGCCGAGCAACCAAGAAATTCTATTGTTCCATCTCCAAAGAAGGATGTCATGGACGAGCTAATTAAAAGCATGTGGGATCTCCATCTTAATCTAACAGAGATTAATTCTAAAGTGGAAAGGCTTGATGTAAAAGTAGAAGAAAGGGGTTGGTCAACTGCCCAAAGACCTGCACGAGAAGGCTTCAAAAGACGATGTATTTGGTGTGATAGCTTACAGCATGACAAGAGGGAGTGCGGTGCATTCCGTGAAGTTGAAGCACAAAAATTAGTCTTTTGGAAGGATGGTAAAATTCATGTAATCGAAACTGGGCTTCCTCTTGAGCCAAACTTCGACAACGGTGGCATGAAGAAAAGATTGGAGGATTTTGCAATAAGAACAGCCTATGCAGCTGTTGATGCAACAACCTATGGGTTGCAAATTGAGCCAACTAATGAAATTTTTAAAGCATGTAAAACTAATGCAAAATCTAAAGTGTGGATGTAGGCCTTGAATCGCATGGAGCAAGGCAAGGCAACTAAAGATGATTTAACCACTGCCAGTCAATGTATTCGAGGAAGAACCGGTTGGACCGAGCCTGTGGATTCATTTTCAGCTTTTGCCCGGTTAGTTGAAATTAATAATCAAGAAGCCATGATAGAAGAAAAGAGAAGAAATGATGAAGATGTTGCTGATCCTTCTTCTTCAGGACCGACTAAACGCATAACAAGAAGTAAACCAGACCAACAGAAGGCTGCTGAAAATCCTCCATTGCCAGAGTTTGACATGGGAGATGCCCCTCAAGCAAAGAAGACAAAAGGAGAAAGAAAAAGCAAACATCCCAGTTACAAGTTGTAGTCAGACATAGAGACCGCAATGGATCTTAAACGGATCCTAGAAGAAAGGAATCTTGGAAGTAGAATTGAGTTTACATTAGGTGAAATTCTCGGTATTGCAAAACAAGGATATCATGATGTAATAATTGATGTAATTAAAGGAAAAAGACAATATGTTGGTGAGGAAACTGAAGAATCTGTACATGCTTTTTTGCAAGTACTTCATGTGTATTTGCAGGATGAAGAGAAGCTGAAAACTCAAGGGATTCAATTGGAGGCAATCAAAGAATTGATTGCAGCCATAGAAGCCAAAGATGAAGACATTTATGAAGCAGAAACTGAAGAAGCCATTATGGTGGGGACTTCTCAATCTAAAGTGCAGCCCATGCGTAAGAAAGAAGCTCATCTTCATAATATGCAAGAAGAAAGTGATGCTCACTTTATTCCTAGTAGTCACTACTCCCATACCCATTGGGCAAGGGTGACTACTGAAACTATTGTTAAAATCGGTGAAAAAGAAACTCCATGCATTGCCCTTATAGACCATGGTTCGGAGATTAATGTTATGTCAAGAAGTCTCTATGAGAATGGCGGATGGCCCATTGATGTGGACCCAGGATGGCGCATGAAGGCAGCCAATAACTCTTCTGGCGATCTTTATGCACCATGTTCTCATGTACAAGTTACTATTGGTAATGCAAAAGATGAATTTCATTTCTTTGTTCAAGATTCCTACGGCTATCCTATCATTCTTGGACAACCATTTATTTCCGAGTCTCGTTTAGAGACAAAGTCTCTTGATGATGGTTCATCATATGCTTGGATAAGAAGTAAGGATAATGACAAAGCTGTCCAATTCCTGACCGTCTGTGTAAATCACCATTGAAATAGGGATCGATTGAGAGATCAACTTGTTCCTTCTAATGCCCGAGAATTTAAGGGTTTTTGGGTAGCGCTGCTATAAGTGGAGGCTATGGCAGTGCATCATGTCATAAAAAATTGCCTCCACATATAAAGGAGGCAAGGCCAAAAGCTCATTTGCAGATTTTTACAGTCAATAGTATGGGTTGTTATAAACAATTTTCAGCCATGAATAGGGCTGAAAGAAAGTATTTGTGTCATATGGAACAAGAGCTGAAGTAAATTGATGTTTTACCTAAAGATAAAGAAATTTCAGGACTATTTCATGGGCTGAATTATAATGATACAATGGTTGAGATTTATACAGCCGTTCATGCAGAAAATCAAACTGAAAATCAGTCCATACAGGTATGTACATTGGATATGTATGACATAATTCAAGAATTTGCAGATTATGAAGCTCTTGGACAGCCAAACAAGGATGAAGTAAGAGTAGAAATAAAGTATAAAACAGTTAATAAAAAGGTCAAGCCGGTGGCTACTCCTCTACCACCTGAAAGAGAAGGACTGGCAGAAAGGGTATCCAAATAGCTAAGCCTTCGTGATCCTAAAGATATTGGTCACCAATTTATAGCAGAAAGTCTACAAAAGCTGAAAATTGGTGAAGACTCTTTCCTCTTACCGACTGAAAAGCAAATCTTCATGTTGATGTTAAAGAATCATGGCAAAGCTTTTTCATTTCAGCCACATGAAATTGGCTGTGTGGATCCAAGCATTGTGGCACCAATGGTGATTTTTACGGTCCCACACATTCCTTGGAATCTTAAACCAATTCCGATACCAAGGGCTCATTTGCCTAAGTTATTGGAACTTCTAAATGAAAAGATAAAAATGCGAATATTGGAGCCATCTTCAGCTCCATATTCCAACCGACGGTTTACTGTGCCTAAGAAGAATGGATCTTTGCGATTCATTCAAAATTTAGAGCCTGTCAATAAAGTCACTATTAGAAATGTTGGATCAGGGCCAATTGTTGATGAGTTTGCTGAAGCTTTTGCAGGTAGAGCAATCTATTCCATGGGAGATTTATATTCAAGCTATGACCAATTTTAGCTTGCTTTGAAAATCCGAGACATTACCACAATGAAGACGCCTGTCTGTTGGCTTAGTCGGCATGTGTACTCTACCTCAAGGGGCTACGAATTCAGTAGCTCACATGATGAATGCCATGCATAAAGTATTGAGGGATTATATTGCTCAATTAACTCTTCCTTTCCTTGATGATGTTCCAATCTAAGGATATGAAGTACACGAGAAGAATGAAGAACTCAATGAATTTGAGTGTCGCAAGTTTGTTTCCGATCATATTAATGATTGTGCTCAAATCTTGTCTAAATTAGAAGAAGTCCATTTTACTCTTTCAGGTGATAAATCTATTTTTGGAGTCGAAGAAGTCCTTGTGGTTGGACATATGTGAGGTTCATATGCCCGAAATCCTTCTCCATCCAAAATAGATGCTATCAGCAAAATGTAGGAAAAATGTACAAATGTTTCAGAGGTGAGAAGATTTCTTGGTGCATGTGTCTTCTACCTTATTTGGATACCACATTTTACTCATGTTGCTGAAAGTCTTTATCAGCTACTAAGAGAGGGCCAAAGGTTTATATGGGAAAAAGAACATACTCAAGCTATTCGAAAACTCAAGAAAATGCTGATTTCAGCCCCCACTTTAAAGAGGGCTAATTACTCTAATGACAGCCCATTATACTCACAATGGACATAAGTCTTATTGGAATAGGATGGGCAGTTGGTCAAGACGACCTTGAAGGCAACTGATATGCAATCCGCTTTGGAGCAAAGGTTCTTGATGAACGACAAAGAAGGTATGCTCAAATTAAAAGAGAGATTTGGGAAGTAGTAACCGCATTGAAATGTGACAGGGAGTACTTCATGGGCACACACGTAATAGTTGAAACAAATTGCCTTCCACTCTTTGGCATGATTGCCAACTGTTCCACTCCGGACATAGCCATGCTAAGATGGATAGTCTATATTAAATCCTTAAATCTCGATTTGAAACATATTGTAGGAAGAGATAATCCAGTTGCTGACATGCTTTCGCGTGCCAAATATAGGGATGAAGAAAAAATGATGGATGAAGAAGTATCAGAGTCTATAAATGATGCTGTAAATGTAGGTACAAATCAGAAAACAGCAAGTATAGCTGAATCTAATGTTGATTCAGCAATCAAAAATGTAGGTACAACAATAATTACAGCAAGTACAACAGGTTCAACTGCTAAAACAAATTTTACATAAGCAAGGAAGGATGAAACAACCAAAGAAGGACAGTGGATAGCTAGTAAACAACATGCTCAATGTTTTGTTATGGTTTATTCACACTTTAAAGAAGAATATTATGTAGATGATTGGCTAAAAATTGGCCAATTTTTGAGCATTATGACAAAGAAGGAAGATTGGACTAATGAAGAGTTCAAGAGAATTAAGAGAAAAACTTATGGTTTTTTTCTTAAAGATAGTTACCTTTGGAGGCATGTGAAAAAGAAAGGAAGGGCGCCTGTTCATGTCTTAGGAGACAAAAAGACTCAAAGACAGGTCATGCAAGAATTTCATGAAAGCCTATTGGCTGGTCATAGAGGCATATGGGGCACTTTTGCCAAAATAAAAGAGAAATTTTGGTGGCAAAACATGTATAAAGACATTAAGCATTTTGTGGAGTCTTGTCATGTTTGTCAAATGTACTCCATGGTAAAGCATAGAGATGGGCTCTAGCCTACCTATCCTTTATCCATTCACTATAGATGGGTTATTGATTTAGTAACCATGCCTACAGGAATTTGGAACATGAGATATCTAGTACTCACTAGAGAAGATCTCACAAATCAAGTGGAAGAAAAAGCCTTGACAACAAAGTCTACTCATGTTGTTTGTAGATTTTTATTTGAAGAAGTATTTTGCAGGTATGGATGTGTTGCCAAAGTAATTGCTGATAGAGGAGAATTGGATGCTGATGAGGCTCACCATTTCTTTGCTCAGTTGGGAATTAAGCTATCTCTTACTTCAGCCTACAACCTTGAAGGCAATGGTAAGAGTGAAAGAGGTCATCAACCAATTCTTAAAGCTTTAGCAAAATCATGCAAAGGAAAGATGAGGGAATGGCCTAGAATGCTACCATTCGCATTATGGGCTGATAGAACTACCCATAGTGCAATAACAGGTTATATGCCGGCTGAACTAATATATGGACAGCCACCTGTTATGCCTATTGAAGAGTCCATTGTCACATGGAGTATCTTACCTTGGGATGAAGACTTGAATAGAGAAGAATTGTTGACTCTGCGCATAAGGCAACTCGAAAGAAGGCCAGAAGATGTCAAAACAGCCATTGAAAGGCTGAAAACAACAAGATTAAAGAATAAGAAGAGGTTTGACAAGCAACATCGGCTCCATCCAAGAACTATTCAAGAGAATGATTGGGTACTTGTCTATGATAGCAGCCTGGACAATCAATATAGTGCTCATAGAAAGTTAGCCAACAAGCGATGGTTTGGACCATATGTTTTAAAAGTAGTACATAATAATGCTACTTACTCTTTGGCTGAAATGGATGGGACCATGATAAAAGTACCAATAGCCGGGAAACCAATCAAGCTCTTCAAATGAAGAGAATCTTCAACTTATGAGCTTGATGACTTAGATATGAGCCCTCTACTTGAAGACAAGCAGGAAGAAAAAGACTTAAAGGATGAAGATGAGGATATATCAGAAGAAGACCCTCCTTAACCTATAATCTTATGAAATGGCACATACCGGAGGATGTGCAGGTTAGGAGGGGGTGAATGTCAAAGAATTTATTGTTCATAATATAAATCATGGGATTCTTATGAACACAGAAGAACTTCACTAGGAGTTAAATGAGGAAGTTGCATACAAAATTCAGACATTGTTACCCAATAACCAACTTAGTTACATAAGTTCTTTTGTATTTAGCATATAATTTTCAGTTATACCATGTATATTGATGAAAAATAAGTTCATGGGAACCTACAACTTGGTCAAGTAGAAGTAATTGACAGTCTATAGGATAAATCACATTGATTCGGGTGCAAAAATATGGTCAGAACTCAAGAAAATTACCAAAAGTTGCCAAAAGTCCACTAGGTTCACAGGGGACCTGAAGTAATAGAGTAAAGTTACTAGCAAGTGACCTGAGTAGGTCAAAAAGTGACCTGGACCTGAGCAGGGAGCAGCCCGCATTTTTCAGTGCAAAATGTGGGCTGCACAGCCTGAGCACAACTGGAGAAAGCTGAAGCTATGATGCATGCAAATTGAAGATCAACAGGACCAAGAGCTGAAGATGTAAACACGGTGAGAGCTCCACTTCTCTGCCCATTTGGTCTGACGAAAATGCATGTTGTAATAGTCTATAAAAGGGGAAAATCTGAGAGAAAAGTATTCAGCTTGCTCTTATGCACGACTTCTCTCATTTTGTCCACCTCATTCTTGGTCCAATGAAGCCCGACTTGTACCCAAGTACTCAAGTGACTTTGCGGCAAGCAAAGGGTGAGGATTTTGAAGATGTATGGGCTGAAATATCTAGTCAACATAAACAGGGCAGCCCACTGTTCTTGTCCATTTTTTATGAGCAAACAAGAGATTTATGTGGTTGTAATAAAGGAAAATGACCTCTTTTCATCAGGACTTTGTTCATTAATGATTAGAGGAGCTTCTTCATGAGTTCATGCACTCATTTTCAGCTTGATTATGGGCTGGAATTTTCTGTTTTAAAATAAGGCTGAAGCTAAAAGAATGCTCCTTCAATGCATTTCATGTACCATTGACCCAAATCTTGAATGTATTTGAAGTCTATCAACATACTACTTGTCCCAAAGGGTTAAAATCCATCTATGTACTTGAAATAAAAGCCATTAGAACTTACATTTGATATTCATAATTGAATTGAGAATCTGAAAATATCCTTTATGATATGGTGTAGGTATCCAGAGGCATTTGATGTAATCAAGATAGAGTTATTTCTTCCATTCATGTATGCTAAATGCATAGAGAAAAAGCTTGAATTCTTCTTCTGCATCTAGATCATTTTAAATCCCGGATCTTATTAAACCCCAATCTATTTCCCCTTCTTGAACTTTGAATCCCATACTCCTCTTCTGCACTAAGCCCCAGTGGTAGACCTTCAACCCTTAACACGATGAAAACACCAAGGGAGGTGGCTTCAAATGATGTATTGAAAAGGTGCAGTTGGTGGTGAGTCAGCTATCTTGAACTGCGGAGCGTTACCACCTTTTCCACAGTCATCTTTCCGCCCAAGGGTGTTTTCACCTTTTCTTAGAACGAGGCCTGTTATGATAGGGAATTTCCTCCTTTTCTCCCATAACAATTTTATTTTTTTTGTTTTGTTTTGTTTTTTTCTTTCTTTCTTTTCTTTTTCCTTTTTTTTTTGTTAAGAAAGGGAATGGTAGAAATACCATGTGTTAGGACTAACCTCGCCACCATTGTTGGATCAGACGAGAAGAGAACAAGGTCGGGTTGAGATGTATCTATGAGGGGCTAGCAGAACGAGACCGCTTGATGAGGAGAATCATAAGGGCTATCAGAAGCACGATGAGAAGGACAGTGCGACGCCCAAAAGGGGGAGGGTAGGTCGAATGTGATTGTCAAGATCCCCAAGGAGGGAAGTACTTTTTCAGATGATAGCCATTGATCAGGAAGGGATCATTAGAGGCATCAACGGTCTGCACCTGAACAGAGCCATTAGGATTGACAGCAAGTACCTTGTACGGGCCCATCCACCGTTGTTGAAGCTTGCCACGAAACTTGCAAAATCTCAAATTATAGGCTAGGACAAGATCACCTTCTTTGAACTCCTTGTGCTTGATGAAACTGTCATGATAGGCCTTGCGTCGCGCTTGAGTGGTTTCCATGCACTGTAGAGCCATCCTCCATATCTCATCCAAGCATTCCAAGCATAGCAGATGACGTTGCAGTGACTCATCATCTCCCAATTGTTCTTTAACTGCCACTCGCAAAGAGGGCAATTCCGGCTCAATAGGGAAGACGGTTTTTGTACCATACACTAGCTGAAAAGGGGTCTGTCCTGTAGCTGCCTTATGGGAGGTTCTATATGCCCAGAGGGCCTCTCTAAGTTAATTGTCCCAGTCATGACGGTGTGGCAATCGTTCTTATCAACATCGAGCAAAGGATGTGATTGGTGACTTCAACTTGGCTATTGGCTCTGGGGTAATAGGGAGTGGACTTACGATGGCGGATCTTATACAGCTCTGTTAGCTCCTCCATGATTTTGTTAAGTTAATGAGTACCTTTGTCACTTACTTGCTCGAGGGGACTGCCAAAATGGGTGATAATATTCTCGTACATGAAGAGGGCTACGCTGTTACCATCGTCCCACTTCAGGGCTTTAGCTTCACACCACTTTGTGACATAATCCGTACATACTAAGATGTATATATTCTACTTCCGTCGGGTGAGTGGATCAATGGGACCCACAAAATCAATCCCCCACTTCTCGAACGGCTTTAGGAGAAGAATAGGTTGCAGTGGCATAGCACTTGTTTTGGTGGGTTTTCCCATTCGTTGACAAGCATCACATCTCTTACAGTAATCATATGCATCCTTGTGGAGGGTCGGCCACTAGATTCCTGCTAATAGAGCCTTTCTGGGTGTCGCTTCTCCTGCGAAGTGTCCACCACATGGTTTGTCATGGCACGCTTTCAATACTATGCCGATTTCATCCCCTACAACACATCTTCGCAGCACTTCATCTTTGCCTCTCTTGTACACTGCATTGCCTAGCAAGTGTAGGGGGCTAATTCTAATAGAAGTTTCTTCTTCTCACAGCTTGAGATGCCAAGAGGATACTGTTGAGTTGCCAGGAGGTTGGCTATGTCTGCATATCAGGGAGTAATTGTTTCAACTAGAAACAAGGAAGCATCAGGAAGGTTTGGATCATCCTGTTTCTCTTTTGCAATTTGAGGGATCCGTGATAGATGATCAGCTAGGACATGGGAACAGCTAGACTTAGTGACCACTTCAAAATCAAACTCCTGGAATAGGAGCAACCATCTCATTAGTCGTCCTTTAACATCTTCTTTATTCATAAGGAAGGATAGGGCTTCATGATCCACGTAGAACTTGAAATGTGTTGACAATAAATAGTGTCAAAACTTCTCTAGTGAAAACACCATTGCCAAGCACTCAAGCTCTATCACTATGTAGTTCCATTTCCTATCAGTGACCTTTCGGCTTGCATAATAAATTGGTTGATCTAATTTAGAGGGGCCCTTTTGACATAGGACAGCACCTAGCCCTTCAATTGATGCATCTGTGTGCACATGGAACTCCTTCATCCAGTCAGGAGGTTGTAAGATAGGTGCTTTGATAAGGCACTGTTTTAGGGCATTAAAGGCTTCTTCACAATCATCAGTCTAAAGGAAATCAACATCTTTCCTTAGGAGCTTGTGCAGAGGGGCTGCCTTGGTTGCAAAATGTGTAATAAATCTTATGTAGTAGCTGACATGGCCAAGAAATCCTCTCAATTGCTTGAGGTTTGTTGGTGCTATCAAGGCAACAATCTTTTCAATCTTTGCCGGGTCTATTGCAATCCATTGTGCAGAGACAATATAGCCTAGAAGAACTCCTAAGGAGACGCCAAAGATAAATTTGTTGGGGTTGAGAGAAATCCCATACTCTCAGCATCTGTCAAAACATTGCTCTAGGTGTCCCTAGTGCTCACGAATTAAGCTATCAATATACACCTCAATGAAATCATGCAAATGATTCTGGAAAGCAGCCATCATTACTCATTGGAAGGTGATAGGAGCATTATAGAGCCCAAATGGCATCACTCTATTGGCATAGGTCCCCCATTTCTATGGTGAAGGTTGTTTTGGATTGGTCCTCTTCTGCAATTTGGACTTGGTTATATCCGCTGAATCCATCCAAGAGGGAATACAGCTCATGGCCTGCCACTGTGTTGAATAGTTGGTCTGTAAAAGGGATTGGAAAATGATCCTTCTTCATCTTTGAATTGAGCTTTCAAAAGTCGACACATATTCGAAGTTTCCCGTTCTTCTTGGATACCACCATAATGGGCGAAACCCATTCACTATTAGCCATGGGATAAATGAACTTTGCTTCAAGAAGTTTTAATAATTCCTTCACTAGAGAAAAATAATTAGGATTCATACGCCTGTCTTTGCCTTACAAGTTTGGCATCAGGCTATAGGTGAATGTGATGTTGGCATACTGTGGGATCAATTCCCTTTAGGTCTTTATACGACCAAGCAAACACGTCTAAGTTCTCCTTTAATAAGTCTCGCAAGACCACTAGTTTTTCTTCAGGAAGATTGAGGCCCACTTTCAGGTGACGTTCAGTACCGTCATTATCCAAGAATTTTACTTGTCTTTCACCTTTCACTTTGCGGATGAATGTCCCATGGATTGCTTCTGCTGACTCTTTCAAGGGAGTAGTGTCATCGTCTGATGTTCCACTAGAACCATTGTTCTCCTTCTGAATAGATGATTCATTTGTCTGTTGAGGTTGTTGGAAGGGTATCAGAGTTTTGTTTGCTTCTGTGTGAGTGGTGATTTCTTCTAGACTTAGGTATTCATCTTTAGAGGATGCATCTAGGAATGTCACATAGCACGGACCTTCTAGAAGCCGAGGCTTTGATAGCTCTGGCTTTTGTTGACAAGGGGCATCATCATCATCTGTTCTCTGGACTAACTGAATGGTCAAGGCGACATGAGCCACTAGCAAACTTAATTTTTATGCTTTTAATCCATTGCTTATACAGATTTTGCATACTTTGTGGTCCATTGGCCAATCCAAATGGAACCATGGTCATTCCATCTAGCACCATGAGATCTTCGGCCTCTGAGGTCTCTATAGGGGCATCAACAAGACCATCTGCTATTAGAGGAAATTCTTCATCAGTACTTTCATAACCTACTTCATTTTCTTCCTCATCATTTTCATCCTCTTCCTATGAAGGCTCTGTCTTTGCTTCTATTAAGGCTCTGTAGGAGAAGAACAGAGAACTATCTCTGCGTCTGCTTCTGCTTCTATCTTTGTTTTTACTCTGCCTCTATTTTGCATCTGCTCTGTCTTTGCATCTGTTACTATCTCTGTATCTGTTACTGTTTTGTATCTGTTCTGTCTCTGTGACTGCCATGTAACAAGGAGAACAGTACATCTATGCTTCTATTTCACTGTCAGAGGTGATTTCAAAAGTTAATTCTAGCTGAGACAGGAGGTATTATCCCATGGAAAATGATTTTGCTTCCCTTGCTAGTTGGCTTACAGTGCCCACTATTAGGGATTGTGCCTCTGTTTTCTTGGGAAAGATCTGTTTAACAGCCTCTTCATCTCCTGATATACCATCTGTTACCTCATTGGAGGAGTCAATTATGATTTCAATGAATGTGGATCCATTGCTTTTTTGGGATCCATACAACTTCAACACCACTTTGTTGGGTCCTCTACCTAGGGTTAGGGTTCCTTTGAACCAGTCTGTCCTGGCTCTTGCTTCAAAAAGCCAAGGTCTTCCCAACAGCAGAGGGTATGAGGTCCCATAAGAATTTGGTTTGACCACCAGATATGTCAGCCAATAGTCTATTCCTGCAAGGGTTGTTTTTACATATGAGAGGATGCCCAACGGTTTAATTCTGCTTTGGTCTGCCAATTTGATAAGCCACTATATAGGTTGAATTCCTTGCAACCCTAAGTCCTTCATTGTCACATTCGTCATTATGTTTACTGATGAGCCTCCATCAATCAATGCATTTGAAGTAAAGCATCCTTCAATCCATACACTAATCTCTGGGGTTCCAGGATCTAGGAAGGCGTTAGCCACATCTGCTTCCTTTACAGGCTCCAGGGCCTTATTGGTCTTGGTTGTTGTTGAAGGAGTGATCCTTAGTCCATGTCTTCTTGTCAAGATTCTTTTGAATTTCTTTCGGCAGCTAGGAGACATTATCAGTAACTATCGGAATGTTAAGTTTGGTTTAAAAGTGTCTAAGTCTTTGACCAAGTCATAATCTTTAATAGGATCCACAGGCTTCTCCAGCTGGCTGGGGAATGGGGCTACACCCATTTTCATCTTTCCTTTTTCTTCTAGCAATTGCAGCATCGGCACTTTCTCTATTTTTGGAAGTGTTTCTGTATCATCTATCTCCTGGACCTTTCGTACTGTTTCTGGGACTGTCTCTATAACTCTCTGTGGCCCTACAGTGCTGTGTACTGCATTATTCTGTTCTATATTGATTTGTCCCTTTGTTGAACAAGTTGAACTTCACAGTCTTGGCAGGAGAATTATTTTTGTTCTGAACAACTGGTTCCTTCTTCTTGGTGTGCGTGATAGCAGCAACTTCCAACTCTACCAAATTGGAGTCAGGCTCTTGTACCTTCTGTTGGCTATCAGTGCCATTAGCCTTGACAAGGGCTGGACTCAGTCAGTCCTTTTTCAGTGTGGCCTTCTCCTTTGCATCGGCTACATAAGGGCTTGTTTCTTGAGACCTCAATAGGAGCTGACAACTTTAGAGAAGAGAAAATTCAAGTACATCCCTTGCAAACAAAATCTATGGTTGCCAATGCCTCAACGTATTTCGTCATAGGCTAAAGGTCGGATCCACTTCCTAGCTCCATACTCTAGCTCCCACAAAAACTTGCTCTAATACCATGTTCAAAGAGAGGGAAAGAGACAAAAAAATATTGGAGCCATGAATAGAGAACAATGTTCTCTCTGTTCCATTATTCATTCATTGTAACCCACAAAAGGTACTAAGTCTAAGTCACACATATAGTGTATGAAAGGAGGTCACAAACTGACTAGACACCTCTAATCTGAGTTAAGTCTAACCGACTCATTATTATGCCACACATAGCTGGTAGAACTAGATATGATTGTAGTAAGTAGTGTCAATGTCAATACCACTTATGAGCTTGATTCTCAATACAATCGTAGGGGTACATTATGACTATTAAGTTTATTAACCCAAAGGGTCCTAGGGATAGTTTGTTGCTTCTATTTGGATTGGTGAGGTTCATGGTTAACCAATGGTCCATGATATTCACAAAATTTTCCCTATTAATAATGTCATGATTGAAATTGAGGTATTGTGGGTTAATTCCTCCTATATACATCATGTAAATAAATCTGATGAAGTAACTAAGGGGAATTTTTACTTTGAGAATGATCAAGGTTTTGCAAAGCAACATACAGATCAAGATAATGAGTGTATATAGACCTCTATACATGCTAAGCACCAATTAGATAATGAGATATTCTTGTTTTTACAAAGCCTAGTAGATATTGCCAATAGAGAGGGAGTTATTCAAGTTACAAAATCCTTGTCATAGTTGACATCACAAGCAAAATCATAGCACTCCATTTATACAAGGAATGAAAGAAGACTTAGAATGTTCCATTCATACAAGGTAGAGATATAATTCTTGCCAGCATTCCTCAAATTATAGTTGCGCTTCTTGTTGGAACACTTGTAGTGGTAGTGATGCTTTACCGTTAGACAAACAATCATCCATTCCACAACAAAGTGACTTTTCCTAGATCATTCCTAACCCTTGTAGTTGGAACCCTTGTAGTGGAAGTGACACTTTGTCATTAAAAAAACAATGATCCATTGCACAACAAAGTGACCTCTCCTAGGCCATTCTTGACTCGTCTTACTATGCTTCCCAATTTGTTTCTTCTTTTGTTAGGCCATCAAACACCCCTTTGCCACACTCAATGGGGGAACAAACACGTCTTACATTAGATCATAGCTTCTTGGGCTTTCATAGCTTTGGGAGAACCTCAAGTATGATAGTGATTAAGTACGGATGTTATCTTCTTATACCTTTATTGAGTAGAAATATCTTCCACACTTCAATGCACTTGATACAATTAAGAGCCATCAATCTCTTATACAATCTCGTGTAAATTACTCATGAATATATGTGTGCATCACATGGATTCAAAATAAGGTATTTTAAAAATACCATTTTTATACATTTTTTACATACAAAAGGGTGTAATATAAAGGGGTTATATATATATTGAATAGAAAAGGGTTATTTTTTATTTAGGAAAATTTCATAGATAAGGATATTTATAATTAGACCTTGAACACACGTGATGTAGAGGACATACATATAGTAACTTCCCCGAGTATACAATAGCACCACAACTACTTGGACTTTGGAAACTTGAATGGCAACTATGGGAACTCACAAAACCTCACAATCTCCAGGAACGAGGCTCTGATACCATGTTGAAAAACATGCTTGAGCAAGCAAATAAGAGTAGATTATAGGGGAAAGAATAAGAAATATTAGGAAATCATGTTGGCATAAGAGAGACTTGATTAATTTGGTGATTTACAAGTACATTGTTTTATAGCTTTCTAGCTTGAACACACTTTCCTTTCTATGCTTAAAGGATACAATGCTTTGTCATGTGCTTGTAGCACAGCCTCTAGCATCGTACACTTTAACACACACATTACTTTTTCTTGAACCTTTAAGTCAATTTTAATGTGTTTTTATTTATTGCATAGTTGATATTACCATAATTCAAAATTTTAGATCTTTGAAGCATTAGAATTGGAGGCCCAATTTGAAATGCTATTGTTTTTCCCTTCCTTCCAAATTGGGCTATGTTTCCCTCTTATCAAATGTCAAATTAGCATAAATAATATAATGCATGCTAAGGAACCATTGTGTTTTTCATTGTACATGGTGCTTCTGCACTTTTGTCTAGGCTAGGCAAGTGTTGATATTACATTCATAATTTTTCATATGTTACATAGAGTGATTAGTTTTGTGTATGTTTTTTCTAATTTCACATCTTGAAGGCATGTTGTTTTGAGTACAAAGCTCATTTCAAAGCATGATTTGATTGTAGGAAGGTAATACTTTTAATTTCAAGAAAATCCAAGATATAAGACTAGGTCATTGAAGACTCAAGAGGGCATAGGACACGATTGTGTCCCTCTTGGAGGATTCATATCACTTTGATGGTTTATAAATCTTGATCTTTTATTGGAGCATGGATTGCATATAGAGGGTGTAAGTACTATATATAACTTTGCCTTAGTATCCAAATGTGTTTATCCATAGGGTTTGTGTTGGAATAAATATGGGTTAGGGTTAATGCGATTGTAAAGACCTTTTGAATATGCCTTAAATGAAATGATAGAGACTTCACTTGCATGATGGAAAACATGAGAAGTGTATTTATAATATATTTAAGTGAAGTTGTGATAGAAATTGTTAATTGTGATTACATGAATTGCTCAAGAAATATGGATTGGATAAAAAGACAACCTAGCTATTGTGGAAAGTAACTAGGAGAATACATCTTTGTATCTATAATAGTTAGAGTATGTTGTTAATGAAAATCCATAGACTAAGCATAGATTTTTACACTTGATGAGAAGGATGAATCGCTAGGAAACACTATGAATTGAAAATACAACATAAAAGTATTAGATGCGGACTATTTTAATGGAAGTGTCTTTTCAATATATCAATATTATTGTTGTCACATTAGTGTTGAATGCCCCCTAATGGAGGACTACATAGGAAAGAGAGCTATCATAGACTCTAGTAAGATAGATTCAGAGGACCACTCAATTCATGAAAATCTAGAATATCTAAATCATATACATTAGTATTCTATTAGAGATATACTATGTAGTTGGATAGATGGAGCAAAATGCAAAAAGAGCTATATTGTCTTATTGGAAGTCAAGCTTTGTAATCCAAGCTTGATATTTTGTACTTTTCAATATTAAAAAAAGGTTGTACTTGAAGTAAAAATGACATTGTCAAGAATTTTGGAATAATACAAGGTATTTGCCTTTCAATATTAAACAATGGCATGTAAGAGTTCAAAATGACCATGTTGAGAATTTTAGAATAATACAAGGTATATTTTGCTTTGTTGTTGAAAAGCCTTGGGTAACATTGAGTTTTTGGATTCTATCAAGTATAAAATTGATGTCGCTTAAAATTCATCTATTTATTATGGACTCTTAGGAATTATTCTTTTATGAAAAATAAGAATTATCGAAGCCTACCTTATAGGATGTCGCTTAAAGAAAGCCTTGCATACACTATATAAGCCTTAAAACCATCTCTAATTATACTTCTAAGGTCAATCATTAAGGAGTTTTTCAATTTAGAAGTTGATAGCTATATATGGTATTTGTTAATGGCAATAGATGCATTACTAGAAGATGTAGACCTAGCTTGAAGGAAACTAGAATTGAAAAAAAATTAGAGTTGCTGGTAGAGCCAAGTAGGTTGATCAAAATCTATAGGTCTAGAATTCTTAACTTTCTTTTTTGGTAGTATTGGCTTCGAGAATATTATAGAGGTGAGTCACCGGATTCATGTATCATAAAGTGGTGACTCTATCAAGGATCTTTTTAATCTTATAAGCAAAAAAGTGTAATGTTTTCAGCACAACATATAAACTCAATCATCCCATGGCTTTTCTTGGGTATGAACCATTTTAAGGGACAAAGGGTGAATAACCAAATAAGTTCATAAGAAAGCTTGAATGGATATCTTTTAGTAGTGGTAGAAATAAATATGTAGGTATTTTGAGAATGATTGATATATTATTTGAAGGTTACGCAAGGCTATGGTGGCATTCCTAAAGAAAGAAGTTAAGACTAATTGAAATGAAGTTTAGATAAACCTTATAGCAAGATTCTCAAGAAGAAGAACTTTGAGGATAGTTGGGAGTCCTTACAGATTATTTATCAAGGGAAATGAGAAGGTTACAAAATTCATTGTAAGGTTTAAATATATATAACTAGGTTTAAAGAGATAGAAAGAAGAGTTACCATCTCACAAGTCATGTGGTGGGGGGGGGACTTGCTCAAGGTGCTATGCTAAACAGAGACTATACACACAAGAGGAAGATCACTCGAGAACACAAAAGTAGATATGGAGGTCAAAAAAATTTCTTGCTAGTTTCTTCTTCTTCTTTCATACCCAATACAATGTAAACAATGTACAGATAAGATATAATATAAAGGAAAGTAGCCTACTAAGTCAAATATTGTTGAACTGACTATACTAATTCGAATGGCACTATAACTATACTAGTTGTAGGTATGTGCAAAAAAATAAATATAATAAGTGACAAGTATGTGGCTATGTGAGGATCATAATGACCACAAATGTGCCAAATCTAAATGTGCAAACCCATCTAATAAGGCGGTCCGTCATCAATGTATGCACATATTGACCTTTCCATCTCAACACTCCCCCTCAAGCTCAGCTGAATCTCTACAACTCCAAGTTTCAAAAAATTTTAAGCTTATTTGTCTGCTTTTCATGCCTTTGTGAAAATATCAGCTATCAAATATTTTGTGCTTACATATACTAAGTCACTCTCACCTACAAGTACCTTCTCTCTCATAAAGTGGTAATGTACTTCACTATGTTTTGTCCTAGTATGAAACATTAGGTTTCTACTTAGTTGTAGGCTGCTCATACTATCACAACAAATGAGAATTGTATTATCTTTATATACATCCAAATTACTCAATAGCCTTTGCAGCCATACCACCTCACATGTTGCCATAGACACACCTCTATACTTAGCCTCCCTCTACATTGAATAAAGCAACTATAAGTTTCTTTTTACTATTTCACTACCAAGGAAAAACATGAATCCACTAGTAGATCTTCTGTCAAACATGTTACCACTCCAATCTGCATTTATGTATCCAAACACATGTATATCCTTACTTACCTCATAAGAAAGAACATAATGTAAAGTAGACTTCACATACCTCAATATGTATGTAATTACATCCAAATGATGCATTGTGGATATCTTCATAAATTGATTGACAAGGCCAATATCATAACTCAAGTTTGGCCTTATGATAGTTGTGTAAATGAGACTTCCTATTATTCTCCTAAACACAGTAGAGTCTTATATCTCGTTCCCAATATCAACATAAACTTCACATTTTAACACCATATTAACAAATTTTGGAATCTTTCAAGTCTCACTTTCAAATAAGGGGTAAACATTTAGCCATGTGGCTAATTCAAAGTGGGACACAGAAAGACATTCTATATAGTAATTAGGATAGACTCCACTTTCAAGTAAGGGGACAATATTTGATCATGTGGTCAAATATTAATTATATTAGGAATTTCTAAATTATATGAGAATTTTTAAATTCCCTAATATAGTGTCTTTTACTCTAATGGCGCTGAAAGCAACTTATATATCTCAAACTTCTTTTTCAAATGGTCATTGAGTTCTGAGTTCTGAGTTTTGTGATCCCACTACCACTGTCACCTCTAATAATCAAGGCATTTACATAGATGACTATGATGACTAAACCTGTATCTCCCTTTCTCATATAAAGTGAGTGATGAACATCAGAATCATAAAAGCCAATTTTGATAAGATACTCTCTGATCTTATCAGACCATGCTCTAGGTGCTTGCTTTAGCCTATAGAGCATCTTCTTTAACCTAAACATATATATCATATTTTCTAAATCCTTATAACCTACTAATTGCTCCATATCCACCTCTTCTTGCAATTCACCATGCAAGAAGGCATTATTGACATCCATTTTCTATAAACTCTAACCTTTGGTTGATATCAAAGTAATTGCACATGTAATAGTTGCCATCCTAGCAATTGCATTGGATATCTCTTCATAATCTATGCCATATGTTTAAGACATAGCATGTGGTACAGATGATGTTTCTGGTCTACTAAAGATATGTGATTGCTTTTCTTTCTGCACATAACTATCATGATCATGATCATAGATGTATACCAAGTAATCATCTTATAAAAAATAACATCATTGCTCACTCTAAACTCACATGTGACAAGATTATAATAATGATATCATTTTTACTCTAAATAGTATCTAATAAAAATATATTTTAAAGTCTTTGGATTAAGCTTTTTTTGTAGCTCATTTGGCACATGAATATATGCAATACAACCAAACACTTTTAAGTGTAACACATCAAGCTTCTTACCTCTAAAATATTCTTCAAGTATCATCCCATGAACTAAGACTATGGAAGTCCTCCTCACAATATAGTTAGTAGTATGAATAACTTCAGAAAAAAAATTTTTTGACATATTCTTTTTAGCCATTAATGACCATGTAACTTTTGTAATATGCCTATTTTTTCTTTTTACAACTCTATTTTGTTGTGGGATAATGCAAAAGTAAACTCTTTCTTTATCCCATGAAACCTCAAGAAGTCACTGAACTCATTAGAGAGGTACTCTTCCCCTTCACCTACCTCAAGCACTTAACTTTTAAGTCTATTTGAGTTTAAACATTAGCCTTGAAAATTTTGAAGTGCTGAAACACATTATTCTTTTTCTTCATGGAATATATCCATGTTAAGTATATTCTTGCTCACAACTTTATTAAAAAATCATCAATAAATATGAAAAACTCTTTTCTACCACCAAGAGATATGTTTTATGTTACTAGGCTCCCAAACATTTGTATGCACAATATCAAGTATATTCTCACTCACATCTCTATGATGGGAAAAAGATTGTCTTGCATGCTTATCAAGCTAACATGCTTCATACACTTTATGAAAGGATGCAACTCTAAAAGCACACAATCTTGTAACCAACCCTTTGGACTACATTAATTTCAACCTTTGCACATTTGTATATCTAATAAGTTTCTACCATATTTCAATGCCTACATTAACTCATTTTCCTTTAGCATACATAACAATATTCATAGCAGAAATTCCATCATCTAAAGTGAACATACAACCAACTCTACTTCCTTTTACAACTAACCTATACTTATCATTAAAATCTTCAACAAAGTAACTTTCTGTATTAAATAAAACTTACAAATCTTACTCTATTCTTTGTCTGACCATCATATAAGGACCAATGAACTTTTCCAATATGTGAGATTGGATGGCGTGAATCATTAGCCATCTACACAGAACCTGAATCTTGTAAATTCTACATCTCTTCAAGGTTATTTGCAGTCTCTTCTTCGCGTTCTTCTTGTCTCAGTTCTTGACATTGCCTCTAAATTTGCTGATCCGACCATTACCATTCCCTTGAATTTTACCTTGATGCTGAAACATAAGACAATTAATTAATCTCTTGCTAGGCTACCTCAATCTGTATATCTGCAGTCTACACTGTTTGGAGCTCTCATGTAGTTAGCCTGAACATGTCAACCTGCTGGCGAGGTTATGGCAGTCTTCACCCTTCGTTGATCATGCTGTCGTCACACGATCTGGGCATAGCGGCTGGTGCACACCTCAGAGCTAGCTCAGTCCGGCGATATATCCTCAGCTTTCTATCTTCTATAACAGTGAATTCGCTAGCTGCCTGAGTGGAACCTCGCTCACCCCGTTCGGTAATTGCAGCTCGACCTGTTTTACCTGATCCTCTTCTCCCTCAGAAGCTCACATGGCCCTCTAGATCAGCCGTGCAGCTCTCCAAAAGCGCATGCCCCCCTGTGATAAACCTGCACTCGTTACGCACTCAACACGGCACAGAAAGGTAACACGATATATGAGCTCAAGGTATACTATTGTATTATTCAATCTAAAAAATAGAACAACATAGACACATCCCAGGACTACACCCTCGTGACGCCGCACATAAGAGGGTTCACCACTAGGTATAGGGAATCATATGTAGAGTGGAAACAAGGCAGGGCTTTGAGTCACTACTACTCCCTATATAGGTGCAATCGGTAGCAACGGCATGGTATAGCTACAAAGCCCTTACACCCCCGCCCCCCTCCCCCCTAAAAGAAAAACAAACTCTATGACTTTTTTCTCCCTTATCCATGTGGTGTCAGCTTGGTTTCTTTATTTAACCTTTTAGATAATGGCGTCTATGCCTTGGTTCACATGCACTTGTGTTCAGACAAGTATAGAACATACAAGCTATATATAGTCAATAACAAATATGTACTAGGTTTATGACACAAACACATAATATCTTTGTATAACCATATGAAGAAATGCTCATGAAATATATGTAAGCTAGCCATGAATAATATCACATAACACATTATTGAAAAATGAACATCCAAAGTACTATGTATGCATATTTGCATATAATAGGCCCTAGAAAAAACTCATACATAATCTTGAAATAAGCACAAAAGCACATAGGGCCATAGGTTACCTAAATATTCCCCACATATACTCACTTCTCTTTTTGACCTCTTATGATGAAATCAGAAGCTACACTCAACCCCCCATCTCACTATGTTCGTTTGATGGAAAAGAAACCCAAAACCTCACTTTGATGCCCATTGGACGGCCTCCTTTAGGACCCTTGTGCACATATATCGAGGATATGATCATGCCATTGACGCACATGGTGCACAAGCCACTCATGCTTTAGAAAAGATGCAACTTGTTGGATCATGCTTTGCATTACAAACACTTTACGTCCACATAGAAAAGATGGATATATAGGAAAAATTCAATGCTACATGGTCTAACCTAGTGTGCGATGTGCTCAATGTACACGTACACATAAAGGTTTTTTTTATTAACTGATCGTCCTTCAACACTAGGGACCTCACCTCTCATTGATCAAACAATGGCTCTCTACGCTCCCCACTCTCATATACTCATGATTGAAGATTTCAACATAACCCCTCTTACAGTTGATGGAGAACTACATGGCCCTCTCTTACCCTTCCACCTTCCTATCTCTAGTCGGAATTGCTAGTGGAGTAAATGAATATCCCAAAGTGATGTGGCAAAAGGTCAGTGTACTATTATGATGGTACTTGCTGTCACACGCTCATGCATATAAGTTTATTGGATAGTACTCTCCGTGGGCCTCATACCATGCTAGTGTAGAGGATGGTATAGTTTAAGTGTGTTTTCTTCCCATGGCATGGTCATAATTGAAAGAAAGGGCTATAATAAGCCCTTATGCAATGCCAAGAAGACATGTTTGTTGAGATGTCAAGCTTTACATGAGTTAGCATCCACTAGGTGATTTAATGATGTGGCAAGATATTATTCTTTGGCATGTTAGGTAACCGACATGAGGATATCTTGGAGCCCCAAGAGGAACAAAAAAAAAAGAAGGAGAATCTACTACAAGGAAAATCTATCTTGTATCATCAACAAGCATATTCTTCATATTTTATGTGGCGACAACAAGGAAAAGAACACTAGGAAGAACAAAAAATATTCATGCAACTTCATAGAAAAATTCTCCCAAGGCTTTTACTCAAACAAAATCGACTATGCTCTTCGTACTCTTCTTAAAATTCATCAACAGACCACAAAAACACAAGAGAATATACTAGTTTGAATAGAAATCATCACATAACATTCATCTTCAATAGGTCCCACTACAAGGATATGGAGGTATAGCGATGACGATTTGCGACGTAAAGTAGCGGCGTCGCTATTTGTGTCGTGACGCAAATAGCAACGGTACTCAGACAAAAAAAATGCAGGCCGAAACCCGAGCATGTTATTTTGCACGTATAAACAAAAGAGAGAGAGAAAGGGAGAGCAAGAGGGAGAGCGAACATCTTGCATTTGAGAGGGAGAGGGAGAGAAAGAGGGAGAAAGAAGGCTTCTCACCGTCGCCGCCGCCGCTGTTCGCCAAGAAGAGGAGGAGCCGCTGTTGCGAAGAGGAGCTGCCGAACCCTTCTTTGAGCCTTTATGGTGAGTTCATTGTCCATTCTTGCTTTGCTTTTGTGTTTTCTCTCTCTCTTTTACTTGTTTTTGGTATAATTCATGTGTATTGAGAGAGGGAGAGGAAATGAGAGAGAAAGAGAGGGAGAGGGAGAGAGAGGGGGAGAGGGAGAGAGGGGGAGAGGGAGAGGGAGAGAAAGAGGGAGGGGGAGGGGGAGGGGGAGAGAAAGAGGGAGAGAAAGAGGGAGGGAGAGAGAAAGAGAGGGAGAGGGAGAGGGCTGGGAGGGAGAGAGGGAAACATTAAACATAATAGGGAAAGAGAGAAAGAGAGGGAGAGGGAGAGGGGGAGGGAGAGGAAATGAGAGAGGGAGAGGGAGAGGGAGAGGGAGGGAGAGGGAAACATTAAACATAATAGGGAAAAGAGAAAGAGAGGGAGAGGAAAAGAGAAAAAACATTAAACATAATAGGGAAAGGGAGAAAGAGAGGGAGAGGGAGAGGGAGAGGGAGGGAGAGGAAATGAGAGAGGGAGAGGAAGAGAGAAAAGGAAATGAGAGAGGGAGAGGGAGGAAGAGGAAATAGAGGGAAACATTCAACATAATAGGGAAAGAGAGAGGGAGAAGAAGAGAGAAAAAACATTAAACATAATAGGGAAAGAGAGAAAGAGAGGGAAAGGGAGAGGCAGGGAGAGGAAATGAGAGAGAGAGAGAGGAAGAGAGAAAAGGAGATGAGAGAGAGAGAGAGAGGAGAGAGAAAAAGAAATGAGAGAGGGAGAGGAGAGAGAAAAAACATTAAACAGAATAGAAAAAGAGAGAAAGAGAGGGAGAGGAAATGAGAGAGGGAGAGGAGAGAGAAAAAACATTAAACATAATAGGGAAAGAGAGAAAGAGAGGGAGAGGGTGAAGGAGGGAGAAGAAATGAGAGAGGGAGAGGAAGAGAGTAAAATGAAATCAGAGAGGGATAGGAGAGAGAAAAAATAAGAGGAGAGGAGAGAGAAAAATAGAGCAAAAAATTAAACATAATAGGGAAAGAGAGAAAGAGAGAAAGAGAGGGATAGGGTGAGGGTGAGGGAGGGAGAGGAAATGAGAGAGGGAGAGGAAGAGAGAAAAGAAAATGAGAGAGGGAGAAGAGAGAGAAAAAGAGAGAAAAAACATTAAACCTAATAGGGAAAGAGAGAAAGAGAGGGAAAGGGTGAGGGAGGGAGAGGAAATGAGAGAGGGAGAGAAAGAGAGAAAAGGAAATGAGAGAGAGAGAGAGAGAGGAGAGAGAAAAAACATTAAACCTAATAGGAAAAGAGAGAAAGAGAGGGAGAGGAAGAGACAAAAGAAAATGAGAGAGGGAGAGGAGAGAGAATAATAGGGAAAGAGAGAAAGAGAGGGTGAGGGTGAGGGAGGGAGAGGAAGAAAGAAAAGGAAATGAGAGAGTAAGAGGAGAGAGAAAAATCATTAAACATACTAGGGAAAGGGAGAAAGAGAGGGAGAGGGTGAGGGAGCGAGAGGAAATGAGAGAGGGAGATGAGAGAGAAAAAACATTAAACATACTAGGGAAAGAGAGAAAGAGAGGGAGCGAGAGGAAATGAGAGAGGGAGAGAAAGAGAGAAAAGGAAATGAGAGAGCTGGGAGATGAGAGAGAAAAAGCATTAAACATACTAGGGAAATAAAGAAAGAGAGGGAGAGGATGAGGGAGGGAAAGAGAGAAAGAGAGGGAGAGGGTGAGGAAGGGAGAGTAAATGAGAGAGGGAGAGGAAGAGAGAAAAGGAAATGAGAGAGGGAGAGGAGATAAGAGATAAAACATTAAACATAATAGAGAAAGAGAGAAAGAGAGGGAGAGGGAGAGGGAGGGAGAGGAAATGAGAGAGGGAGAGGAGATAAGAGATAAAACATTAAACATAATAGGGAAAGAGAGAAAGAGAGGGAGAGGGAGAGGGAGGGAGAGAGAGAAGGAGGGAGAGGTTGTTGTTTTCTTGTTTGTTGTTGTTGTAGTAGTAGTAGTATTTCTTTTCTTTTCTTGTTTATTGTTGTTTAGTTTTCTTGTTTTTTATTGTTGTAGTAGTAGTAGTTTTTTGTTCTTTTCTTGTTTATTGTTGTAGTTGTAGTAGTTGTTGTTGTTGTTGTTTTTTTCTTTTCTTTTCTTATTTATTATAATGATAGTGGTAGTGGTAGTCATGGTCGTGGTCGTGGTCGTTGTAGTAGTAGTAGTAGTAGTTGTTGTTGTTGTTTTTTCTTCTTTTCTTATTTATTATAGTGGTAGTGGTAGTGGTAGTCGTGGTCGTGGTCATAGTCATGGTTGTGGTCGTTGTCGTCGTCGTCGTCATCGTTGTAATCGTGGTTGTAGTCGTAGACGTGGTCATGGTTGTGGTCATAGTTGTAGTCGTGGTCATGTTCATGGTCGTAGTCGTAGTCGTGATCATGGTCGTGGTTGTGGTCATAGTCATAGCCGTGGTCGTGTTCATGGTCATAGTCGTAATCATGGTCGTGGTCGTAGTCGTTAAAGAAAATGAGAGAGGGGGAGGAAGAGAAAAAAGAAGAAGGAACGAGAGAGAGAGGGAATAAACATACAGCATAATAAAGAAAGAGAAAAGAGAGAGAGATAGAGAAAAGAGAGAGAGATGGAAGAAGAGGAGATAATGAATGGATAAAATACAAAGAGAGAGCAATGGCGAGGTCCGGTGCAACACCACGAGACGAGAAACACTCCCACATATATATGTTAATTTGTGGGTGGGTGGGTGCAGACTTTACATACATTAATTTTTGCTGAGTTATAAGAGAAGAAATCCCTTCTCAAACAATTTAAGAAAGAAAAAAAGAATGATAATAAAAACAAATTGTTTATCGCTGTTGAAGGGTTTTCGAAAGCAAAGTCGCAACCATAGAGGACCTTGACAAATTTCAAGATAGAAGATCAATCAAGCGAATAAGCAAGACGAGAAAATGATGCCAAGACTCTATTTTATCTAAGTTCAATGAAGCATAACCAATCATCCCGTGAATCTAGCTCCAAGAATCTTCTTCCCAAAAAAATCAGAATGCTCTTCTTCCTGTTTTCTCCAAAGATTCAGACTGCTCAGTTGAAGGAGTTAAACCAAGACAAGTTGCCCTTCAAGGACTCTTATTGATTATAAGAGTTTCAGCTTTAACCTTATGCTCTCTTTCTAAGTGTAAGAAGAAAAAAAGAAGAAGCTTTGTCTCCATATTTACACTGTTGAAATCAGTGTTTCCAGCCTCAAATTGGAGGTTTTCTGATAGTTAATGACCAGCAAAGAACCTTCAATCAAGCACAATCAAACTTCATTCAATGTACCCTCCAGTCATGAGTGTTCTGTCCTTATTTAATGCTGTCTACAATTATTTGCTACCATAGATATACAAATCTTATACTTGAGTGATCGTGTTAGAGAAAATGCCCTATCACAAGCCCTTCCAACTACAACTTGACAAATCTATTGAAAAAGGTGATACTTCTTGGGGTCTGGTGAGCCTCTCTTGAGGCATCCAGTGGTGCACAGATCGGATGCCATAAGCGCGCGTAGTGAGCGTGGGAAGGTCCCCAAGAACAAAAGAACTCTACTTTTTTCACAAAACTCAAGGTAGAAAGCATGCACGATATGAACAAGAGACCAATTGGGTACAATCTCCCCCCACGCCTTGTGTGAGCGCTCCACAAAGCATGTATTTTATGTATTAATCATCTTCAAGCTCAAATAATAGCCCAAATTACAAAATAGCACGCTTTTGGATTTTGAGTTTGCTTCAGTGCCAAATAGAAATAAAGCTAATGGGTGGGCGCCCAAGAAGTCAAGCATACCCAATACAATGTCCTAATACAAATATCATCATAGTGCGTCCATGTGCATACAAAAATAATAAATAAATATCCAATGCCTTAATAAATAGGTGCGACAAAATATAGGCGCTATACCTAAGGTATGCGCCCATCAAAATATAGGTGATAACTCGAATATACGCTATCCTCCAATGCTTTCCTCCACCAGTGTTGTTATCTCTACACATCAACTGAAGCATTCACAATCATTAGTAAAATAACACAATTAAATTGACAAAAGTGAATACCTAGCAGTCTTCAACTACATAAATAAATCAATTGGTTAGAAATAAATCCTAACCTTAATTTATCACGAGTGTGCACTCTAAACTCATAAACGTTTATTAATTTAGTATGTATTTTGCAGAATCACCCGCTATGGAATCACCCATGTACACACTGAAATAACAAAACGCCCGAAAAGGATAGGCATCCCCATCAACTTCTCGCACAAAGAATCCACTGTGTATGAGCCCCGGTAATAAAAGTTTACAAAATCCACAGTAAAACCTCATGGAATCCATCGTGAATTATGCCTCCTAGCATCATATCCCCGGGGTGGGATAGCAATTGTCCTCAATTGCTATTAGCTCAATGTGGAGCTAACAGAGTGGGGAAAGCATTTAAGTCTCTAGCGTGCATCCATTGGGCCTCTTCAACAGGATGCTTCTTAAACTTGACCAAATATTTAGAATATCTACGGCTAGTTCCAGTGGTCATAAAGTCAGTATCTATAATAGCTTCAGGCTCAAGGATTTCAATCTCTTCATCTAACAAAAGTGGGTTTTTATAAATAGGGTGTACAGGTAATTGGCCTCTAAAGGATCGTAATAAACTAATATGAAATGTGTTGTGAATTTTCCAATGTGGTGGTAGTTTTAACTTAAATACATTGTCATTGATTTTGTGAATGATCTTAAATGGTCCATAGAATCTAGGTGCTAATTTCACAACTGGGTGTTTGTCTACACTTTGTAATCTACGTTTCTCTATTCTTAACCAAACATAGTCATCAACTTTGAAATTCATGGCCTGTCTTTTCTTATTTGCTTGCTTTGTATATGATTGCTGGGCTTTGGCAATCATATCTTTAACTTCATAAAAAATAGTAGCGTGCATGTTAGCAATATCATCAGTACTCTGAATCTTATTTGATAAAGATGCAGCAGGTGTAGACAATCTATAACCATAAATTACTTCAAACGGTGCTTTCTTTGTAGCTGTGTATGGAGTATTGTTATATGCAAACTGAAGTAAATGTAGATGCGTATCCCATGTATGTGGTTTTGAAATAGTGTAAGCACGTAAAAGATCTAAAATAGTACTGTTAGTAGCTTCTGTTTGACCATTTGTTTCAAGATGAAATGCAAATGAAAAATCAATCTTTGTTCCTAAGTTAGCAAAAAAAGTAGTCCAAAAATTATTACAGAATCTAGAATCACGATCAGAAATAATAACTTTTGGTAAACCATGATTATTGAAAATAGTTTTAAAACAATTGAGCTGCTTGAGATGCAGTTAAAGTTTTCTTACATGGAATGAAATATGCTTATTTGCTAAACCTATCTACAACAGTCCAAATCATATCATGGTTAGCTTTAGTGTTAGGTAAACCAGTAATAAAATCCATAGAAATCTGTTCCCATGGTCATGATGGAATAGATAATGGCATTAGTAAACGATACTATTTACCATGATGTCTCTTAACTCTTTGACAAACTAAACATTCAAAAAAAAAGTTAGATACATAAGTGTCCATATGTGGCCAATAAAAATCTTCAGTCAATGTATGCAAAGTAGATATAATACCTCTATGACCTTGATATGGAGGACAATGAATCTCATTCAAAAAAAAAAGATCTAAATGGAACTATAACACATAATCTCTTTTCATAAAACATGAATCCATCATTGTAAGACGGTGAATCAATAGGAATCCAATTATTTCTAACTAATTTATTCCAATCATCTTGAAAAGTAATGTCCTGATGATAAGTATTTTTCATAGGGATAAGGGAATCAAATGATATGACAGAAATATTACGAATTGTCGGTCTTCTACTTAAAGCATCAGCTACTACATTCTCTTTTCCTGGTTGATATTGGATAAGGGAATGAAAACTCTGAATGAAAGCTGCCCATTTGATATGTCAGTTAGATATTTGGGGTTGACTAAGGAGATGTCTAATGCTTTATTGGTCAGTATTAATCATAAACTCAGAACCCATTAAGTAATGCTTCCATTGACGTAAGACTTGTACAACAACTAACAATTCTTTATCATAAGTGGAATATTTAAGTTCAGATGGTTTCAGTTTACAGCTAGAATAGGCTATGGGATGATTATCTTGCATAAGTACAACTCCTATTCCAAATCCGCTAGCATCAGTAACTACTACAAATAATGGTCCATTGAAATCAAGTGGTTGTAATACAAGAGCATAACTTAATGTATGTTTCAATAAATCAAAATATTTTTGTTGATTATTAGACCAATGATAAACAATACCTTTCTTTAAACGTTTAGTCAAAGGCAAGGCAAGTAATGAAAAATATCACACAAACTTCCTGTAAAAACTAGCAAGACCTAGAAAAGAATGTAACTCATGCACATTTTTAGGTATGGGCCAGTTTAATATTGCTTCTATCTTCTTAGGGTCAACCTTAATACCTTCTGATGAAACAATATGACCTAGATATTCAATTTCTGTTTGAAAGGATTCACTCTCTTCTGGATTAGCATACAATTGATTATCTTTCAACAACTTGAAAACTAAAGACAGATGTTCATAATACTCATTCTCATTTTTATTGAATACCAATATATCATTAAAGAATACTATAACACAATGTTTATATTTTAAAAATATGCGATTCATCATTCGGCTAAATGTAGCAGGTGCATTAGTCAATCCAAAAGGCATCACTAAAAATTCATCATGTCCAAATTGTGTTCTAAATGTAGTTTTGAATATATTTGATTTATCTAATCTCACTTGATGATAACTAGATTTAAGATCTATCTTACTGAATATGGCAGAACCTTGTAGTTTATCCATAAGATCATCTACCCTAGGAATTGGATATCTATTCTTAACTGTAATCTTATTTAGGGCACGATAATCAATGCACATGCGATAAGTATTATTATTTTTCTTTACCAATAAAACAGGTACGCCAAATGGAGAACTACTAGGTCTAATTAATCCTCTGTTTAGCAAATTTTCTACTTGATTTTGAATTTCTTTTTGTTCAATTTGGTTATGCCTATATGGTGCTTTACATGGTGGTTGTGTACCAGGAATTAAATCTATTTTGTGATCTTCAGGATGTGAAAGAGGTAGTCCAGGTGGTAAATCTTCAGCAAAACAATCTTAAAATGGTGCAATGAGTTGTTTATGCCTAGGATGCATATTTTTTTCTTTAGCTTGAAGTTCATTCACCCAAATTAAATAAGATTTACTACTTTTACGTAATGCACATTTAGCTTGAGTATGAGTAAGCAGTGGAAAATTATTAGATGCGTGAATACCACGCAATATAAATTTTTTTCCTTGGAAATAAATTTTAATTGAATGCATGGAATAATCTATGTCAGGATTATGCTCATGACGCCAAGGCATACGTAGGATAATATCACTGGACTACAAAGGTACAACTAGGAAATTCCTTCGTTCAGTGTATTCACCAATTTTAATTTCTAAGTCATGCACCTCTTGTGTTCCATTATATCTTGTGCCTAGGAATGCTGCTTTAATGCGATAATGTGTAGAAATAGTTTGTAATTTCAATTCTTTCACTAACTTTGCAGAAATAAAATCATGTGTGCTACCATCATCATACAAAATAATCTTTTCTTTTCCATGCACTAAACATTTCATTGTCAACAAAGAATGTGGAGTTGGCATACCTGGTGAAATATCTGAAGGAGTAGCAATGTCGTCCTCATCTTTCGTAAAGTCATGCATTTCCTCACGTTCTTCTTCCTACATTGCTCCAAGATAATTGATATGGATAGGTGGCCTCTTCGATTGGCAATTAGTTGCTAGATGTCCAGGTTGATGGCATTTGTAATAAACTATAGGTTTGGCTTTAGATACATTGTTGGCAATGGCAGGAAGTCTAGGAATATTAGGATTTGGATGTGAGGATGGCTTAGGATTTTGATTGGTATTTGATGGAAAAGCAGGTGGTTTTGTCCAAGACTTACAGAAAGATGATGAAGGAAAACGACTTTGATTGAATCTTTTAAAATTTGAATTGAATTGCTTGGAACCATAGTTACCATTTGCTTGAAATTGTTGTGGACACTTGTCTCTTCCGCGAATCTTGTCTTCAGTGTCATGAGCCAAAGAAATTACATCTTGAAGGGTTGTAGGCTTGAACATATTGACTTCAGCATAGTAATGTACAAGTAATCCAGACATAAACTTGCGTTTGTGAGTCACTTCAGGTACGTCTTCAAGCATTCGGAGTTGCAGTAAGGCATTCCAAAAATGTTCGGTGTATTGAGAAATAGACTCACGATCTCTTTGCTGTAGAAGGTCCCATTGCTTTATGGCTATTTCATGGAATTGTGGAGGAAGGAAATTCTGTGAAAACTTCTTTTTGAAACTCGCCCAGGTAGTGGAACAATCAATGCTCTTACAAACCACGGTCCACCAAAGAGATGCTCGATCAACTAAATGATTAGTGACACATTTAATTTTGTCTTTTTTAGCGTATGTCTCTTCATGAAAGTAATCATCAAACTGACTGATAAATGCAAAGACAGTCTTTCCATCTCGAGTTCCATTGAAAGTACGAAATGTGAAATTTCTTTTACTTATCTTTGTTTCTTTGTGGATCGATTGAGCTTCGAGCATCGCATCAATGGTACATCGGATAAGATCTTCGGGTTGTGGTCCATCTTTGTCGGAGGTAGATCGTTGCAAATTGGCCAATTGAACTTGCAAAGCTTGTTAGGCTCTTTGTTCTTCATCAAGCTGCATCATAATTAAATCCAATTTTTGTTCCATCGTAGGTTCAAGAAGATCACCTTTAGCCATTAAATCGTCCATGTTTTGTTCCGTCATCCTGTAAAAATCCAAAAGACCTCACACTCTCAAAATCCAATTAGCGGGATGAGCGTAGCTCAAAGTTGGGTATACAAGGCTTATAGATTTTTGTTTGGCTTCTACGGTCTTCGTCTTTTGCAGTTGCAGGATTTGTAGTCTTCTTAGAGACTGCATATGACCTTCTGCATGTGCTGAAAATGATTCAGCAAGTTTGGGTATGTGAACAGAGTCTTCTAGGGAACAATTTTTTAGTTCTATGCTTCTGCGTAGGAACAGTCCTTATGGGAGTTGTTGAAGTTAATCTGATTTGATCTCTATGGACTTGGTGAACTTGCAGAGTAATAAAACTTACAGGACTTGATAGACTAGGAAGATTAGTGATTTTTAGCTTAGGTGACTAAGCTTAGAATTGATGAGTCAACGATTTTTGAGGGGCGGGGGGGGGGGCCGTTTTTTTCGCCACTGATCACGGCGTTAGCATGCCGCGATACTGCTCGATGAATTTCTATTAAGTAAGCTTTTATAAAGCTTACTATTAACTTCCTAAGCTTTATTTTAAATCTTGTTGAACTTGTGGATATGGAGATAAAGCTTACTGTCTCTGTTTCAAACGACTTGGAGAGGGAGATGTAGAAGTGGTCCTCCGCCTTCTCAGGCCGGTCCTTCGCGATGCTATAGACAGAGGTTCTTGACCACCAGGAATCCACCCGTATCGACCGTTCGCGATGAAACTCACTGTAGAGCTCGATCGTTCCAGGAGCTCCTCCTTTGCGCAAGATGGGTAGCGATTGTAAGCTCTCGATCTCAGCTTTGCTCTGATATCACTGGTGCACAGATCGGATGTCGTAAGCGCGCGTAGTGAGCGTCGGAAGGTCCCCAAGAACAATAGAACTCTACTTTTTGCACAAAACTCAGGATAGAAAGCATGCATGACATGAACAAGAGACCAATTGGGTGTAATCTCCCCCCATGCCTTGTGTGAGTGCTCCACAAAGCATGTATTTTATGTATTAATCATCTTCAAGCTCAAATAATAGCCCAAATTACAAAATAGCACGCTTTTTGCTTTTGAGTTTGCTTTAGTGCCAAATAGAAATAAAGCTAATGGGCGGGCGCCCAAGAAGTCAAGCATACCCAATACAATGTCCAAATACAAATATCATAATCGTGCATCCATGTGCATAAAAAAATAATAAATAAATATCCAACGCCTTAATAAATAGGCGCGGCAAAATATAGGCACCATGCCTAAGGTATGCACCCATCAAAATATAGGTGATAACTCGAATATACGCTATCCTCCAATGCTTTCCTCCACCACTGTTGTTATCTCTACACATCAACTGAAGCATTCACAATCGTTAGTAAAATAACACAATTAAATTGACAAAAGTGAATACCTAGCAGTCTTCAGCTACATAAATAAATCAATTGGTTAGAAATCAATCCTAACCTTAATTTATCATGAGTGCGCACTCTAAACTCATAAACGTTTATTAATTTAATATGTATTTTGTGGAATCACCTGCTATGGACCCATGTACACACTAATTTAACGAAACGCTCGAAAAGGCTAGGCATCCCCATCAACTTCTCGCACAAAGAATCCACTTTGTGTATGAGCCCCGTTAATAAAAGTTTACGGAATCCACCATAAAACCTCACGGAATCCACCGTGGCATGGAATCCACCGTGAATTATGCCTCTTGGCATCATCCAGTGTGACAGAACTCTCCACCCTCAAAGCTTGTGTAAAGAACATCCAAGCAAGTTCTGACAGAGTCCTGTGCTTGAACCTCAAGAGCTAGCAGTTTGTCTGTCGTGGGAATTTTCTTCCTCTTTGCATAGAGAGCCCTTGACTTATACTCATAAGCCCCAGTCGCTGGTGAGAGATTGTTTGCAAGCTAGCCTTCTTCTTGATCATACACGATAGCCGTTGCGTGTCACCAGCCGCTTGACATTGCTTCCACTACATGTTTAGGTGGCTCTTGCCACGGAAGAAGAAACGTCCAGCAGTGGTGGTAGAAGGAAAATTGCGCACAGGAAGCTCTTCATCATTTCCGTGTTCGTGATTCCTCAATGGATCTTCAGGTTCGATTCGCCTACCTTTTGACTTTCATTGACATACTCTCCTGAAGGCGAATTAAGCTCACTCTCATTCCTGCAATTGCTTCCATTCCTTGTGTCAAGGCCACAGATTACAGGTTAGTTGCATTGGCCAGCAAATGTTTCTTCAGAATCAACGTGAGCCACTTTTAAATCCAAAAACCACATGATGGATCCTTTCAAAAACGAAGAGGATCATGAGCCATTACAAGTTCTGGCTAAAAGTGAAGAGATAGGCCTCCCAGCTACGACACAATCTTCCGGTTTTTCTTTTAATCATAGCCATATGCTTGTCACATGGTGCAGGTTACCATCGTTCCTTCACCTCCATCATTCTTCAACTTCAGTGCACTTCGGTCCTCAATCGTTGTCTCTTCGTCTTCCTCTCCCTTCGTTGCCACCGCGACGATTGAGTTTCTCCTTCCTTCATCCCTAGCTTTTTCTCTATTAGTTGCTTTTTCCTTTTTCTCCGTTACATATATAGTTAGATGATTCAACAAAAATAAAAGCCATCCACTTATAGTCTCCCTCCTGCAGAGATGCTGCATTTTCTTCACTCTCTTTATTCTCCTCCTTAGAATACTCCTCAATCAAACTACATTGCCGCTGAGTTAACAACGTTGGGATGGAAACAAGAAGATGTATATATTGTTCCCCCTGTCCATACGAGTTCAGTACTTTAACACCTTTGTCCCTTAAAACCTCCTTATGTCCAGGTTTTGTTCCTGGGTGCACTTTGAGTATGACATCACCGGTCAAAGTTGGTACTTGTACTTTGCCTCCAAGTATGGCCGTAGAAAAACTGATTGGTGCATCAACATGTAAATTTTGCCTTCTCTCCTGAATACTGGATCAGGTAAAACATGTATGTTGACTAGAACATCACCCGCATGACCAGACTGAGCAGAAAAGCCACCTCCACCAGGCACTCTCACAAGATTCCCAGAATCAACACTTGCAGGGATATCAACTGTCAGACTTTTTTACTTTCATAGTGCTTTTTCCACTGCACTTTTCACATTTTTCCTTGATAATTTCACCTCAACCACGACAGGCCATGCATGTTGTTTGGAACAAAAACCCATGCTGCTATCTAATACTCATGCTAGATCCATTGCAGGCCTTACACACTTGTGGTTTGGAACCTGGAAGCACTCCCTTGGCATTGCCTGCATCACATATTGCGAATGCAAGAAATCAAACTGTCTTAGAGCACCCACTAGCTGCTTCCCTGAAGGTGATGTCCAGATTGACCTTTAAAGTTTCTGCCCCACCCATTCCTCCCATTCCACCAGCTCCTTGGCTGACCATAAAACTGAAATGTCTTCTTTCTCAGTCCTTGTCCATGATTCCAACCACAACAATATGCATCATGACAAACACAACCTTGCAATAGAAATTATACAACACCATGTAGGTACAATCTTTGGTAAGTCCAATGTCCATGCACTAATAGGAGCTTTCTCAAGAATCTAAATTGTCCCATAGAAAAGTCCGAAAGCATTACTGCTTGCCTTCCTTCTTTGCCGCCTTTCTGCATGATATACAAGTGTTCATTCACACACACGCATAGATAAATGCACACAGATAATATTATTTACAATGGAACGAAATCCCAGCACACACAGGGTTTTGAGACGATAAATGAAAACACACTTATGGAAAAACTATGGTTTATATACACACAAACATGTAAGCCACATGCAGAACAAAATGCAAACACAATGACTAAGTATGCACAAAGTAACAAATGTCACACACACAAACTTTTTGGTGGATTCCACACCTCGAATACGTAGCAGCACGACATCCACCCCCTCTGATCCTGCGCATCCTTCAGATGGGCCAACTACCCATGATCATTGTCATCAAGATCCATGTATATATCAATCTCTTCATTGTCTATTTCCGGTATATTAGCAAGGTTATCTGTCATATTATCTGTCTCTTCTACTGGAGTTTCTTCTCATTGCTCTTCTCTTGCAAATTCTTCCAATGCATAAACCTCATCATCTCTTTTCTTGAAAATCTTGATTCTTTTTCCTGCAATGGGCACTCTAAGCACTGTCCCATCCAATTTTGTCAGCTCATATGTTGCATTGTCAAAGACATGTCTGACTATGTATGGCCCAAACCATCTTTTCACCATCTTCCGAAGTGCAGTATACCGATTTTCAAGACTGCTATCAAAGACTAATACCCAGTCTCCCTCTTCTATTGCTCTAGGCCGCAAGTGATTCCTGCTGTCAAACCTGTTCTTATTTCTAAGTCTAGAAACCTTCAACATGTCAATAGCTAGCAAAATATCCTATGGTCTTCTCTCCAACTGCCGGATCCGAAGAGCTAAGAGCTCCTCTCTTGTCAAATCCTCTTGCCAAGGTAAAACTGACCAAGTCAAAGCACAAGTCTCAATCGGCATAACCGGTTTCTGACCAGACATCAACTCTGCAAGCATATATCCTGTGGTAACACTGTGAGTCGTACGATTAGCCCACAAAGAAAATGGTAGAAGTCTCGGCCATTCTCCAATCCATCCTTTGCATGCTTTGGCTAATGCTTTCACTATCGACGGATGCCCCTCTTTCACTCTTTCCATTTCCCTCTGGATTGTATGCTGTGGTTAGAGCCAACTTGATTCCTAGTTGAGAGAAAAACTCCCTAGCTTCATCTACATCTAATTCACCATGATCTGCAGTGATCTTACCCACACAGCCAGACCTGCAGAAAATTTCTTTCAATAAGAACTTACACACTGCACTAGTGGTCTTCATTCTCAAAGGTTTGCCCTCAACATGATTGGTAAGATCCTCTCTAGCCAATACAATATATCTCATCTGCCATAGACCCATCGGCATAATAACCAAGTCAACTATCCACTTATAATGAATGCATAGCGGATAGGTCGGGTGAAGCTCGTCTTGATGACGCACTACGGAATACATCTAACAATCTCTGCAAGTCTCTACAAAGCGAGAAACATCTCTGCACATGCCTTTCCACCAATATTTTTCCTTGATTTTCTCATAAGTAGCCCACACTCCTCTATGACCAGCCCAAGGACTCTCATGAAACTCTCTCATCACCTGTAACTGGGTCTCTTTATTGTAGACAACCCGCAAGGGTAATCCACCTCTTTTATTCAGGTGCTTCCAAAGAAATCCGTCCTTGAGAAAATAACCATAGGCTTTTCTTCTAATCTTCTTGAACTCTTCATCTATCCATTAATCTCTTTTGCTTAGTGTACTAAGGTACTTGCCAATCTGCAACCAATCTCCAACATAGAGTTCTTCTATAAAAGCCACAATATCATAGACTTGGCAAACATGATCAACCATAGCAGCTGAAATTTTTGCATCATCCTCTTCTGCAAGTAGTGTCTCCTCATCATCATTTCTGGCTTTAGACAGCATATCCGCCACACTAGATTATCCTTTCGTGCTATGTGTTTAAATTCTGGATTTAATGACTTGATGTATGCGATCCATCTCAACATAGCTATATCCGGAGTAGAGAAACTCATAATCATACCTATCAATGGCAAGCAATCTGTCTCTGCCACAACTGGGGCTCCAACAAAATAGGCCTTATCACATTTGAGAGCCGTAACAATTTCTAGTAATTCCCTCTTGATTTGTGGATACCTCCTCTGTCTCTCGTTTAGGGCTTTTGCCCCAAACCGAATAGCGTACATGTTTCCATCTGCATCATCTTGACCCACAGCCAAACCTATGCCAATTGGACTAGTGTCAATTGTCAATACAATAGGCCTTCTGCAATTATAATCCGCTTTCCTGAAAGTATGAGCAATCTACAATAACTTCTTCAATTTCCACATGGCTCTAGTGTGGCTCTCATCCCAATAAAATTTTTGCCCCTTTCAAAGCAGCTGATATAAACAATCTGCTATGTGTGCAAAATGGGAAATCCAAATAATGTAAAACACACAGGCTCCAATGAATCTCCGTACCTCTGAAGTGGTAGAACAATACTCCTTAATCTTTCCTATAGCATCCACCTTCGCAGGTGAAGGTTTCTTGCCATAATACCCACACATATATCCAACAATGACGACCTCATTTACTCCAAAAATAGATTTCTACCCTGATAGTGTCAAGTTCATTTCTTCTAACCCGGCCAAAATCTTTTCACAAGCTGCAATATGATCAACCACAAAGTATCTGCATCCCTGCTCATTTAGACTCTTATTCTTCTCTTCTTCTGCACACCCCTTAATGGGCACATCATCTAAGAAAGGCGTGGTAAGCTGAGGTATGTACTCACGAAGGGCCTTATACATGACATTCATCATATGCACAATAGAATTAGTGGCACCTTGAGGCAAGGTACACATCCTGACAAGCCCAATAGGAGTTCTCATAGTGGTTAGGTCCCTGCTTTCCAAGGCCACCTAAAACTGATCATATCCCGAATACAGGTCACCTAAAAAATAGATGGCATGTCCAGCAAATGCTTTTGCAAACTCATCCACAAGTGGACCTATACCAACATTCACTGGCATAGGCCAATTAACTGGCTGAGGAAGAGAAGAAATGACAGGGGTAGAAGCAGACATAGGAGCAGAAGATGGCATCGGTGTCATAGATCCATTCTGTAGGTGGGTCTTTCATATCCGCCTCTTGGTCAAAGTTAAGACCGCATCTTGGGCATCTTGCCAATCTGTTTTAAGACCTATAGGCTTTGTGCGATCCTCAAGAAGCTCTCCTAATTCTTCCTGAAGAGCAGGATCTTCAGCTTGCAAAAAAAACTCAACTTTCTCAATATCCAATGCTCTTTGTTCAATGGTATCAAGCTAACTTTTTTTCTCTCTTCAAATTCTCATATCAATTCTGAAGCAGCTAGACCTTTGTTTGGCATGTAGACCCACTCTCAGAATGACCGCCATGTAGCCATCCCAAAGTCAAGAAAATACTCCTCTTTCAGGGCCTTCTTAAAATCTTGCTAATGCAAATTTTGAAGGAAAAGATCAGTCACTTTTACCCTCAAGGCGGGTGTGACAAGGTGAAGAAAGTATTTACTTATAAGTCCTGTCGGTAGTCCAAAAAATCCCATCTTAATCTCATACATCTTCAAATAAGCCGATACATTACGGCCATCAAATAGCTTCTTTTCATTTTCAACTGCTTCAATCACCTTATTCGCGCTGATTGCATTCTCTTACTCCGAATATAGTTGCCTTTGCTGAGACAAGTGTTGTTGAACTGCTGCTGGTGCTTCATATACAATTGTGTCTACTGATTTTGAAGTTGCATATACATAGACATATTTTGCAAAATCTGCTTTAAATCATCCGTAGAAGTACTTGAAGCAGAAGTCGATGATAGAGTCGAAGTAGAGGACAAAGTAGGAATCGTAGAAGGGGCTGAAATTGATGCTGAAGTGTCTCCCATCTTGAAATTTTTTTAAATGCGACGCTTTCACGTCGGGTTCACCAAAGATGTCAAAGGGTTTTCAAAAGCAAAGTCGTGACCACAGAGGACCTTGACGAATTTCAAGATATAAGATCAATCAAGCGAATAAGCAAGACGAGAAAATGATGCCAAGACTCTGTTTTATTTAAGTTCAATGAAGCATAACCAATCGTCCCATGAATCTAGCTCCAAGAATCTTCTTCCCTAAAAAATCCAAATGCTCTTCTTCTTGTCTTCTCCAAAGATTCAGATTGCTCAGTTGAAGGAGTTAAACCAAGACAAGTTGCCCTTCAAGGACTCTTACTGAGTATAAGAGTTTTAGCTTTAACCTTATGCTCTCTTTCGCAGTGTAAAAAGAAAAAAAAGAAGAAGCTTTGTCTCCATATTTACACTGTTGGAATCAGTGTTTCCAGCCTCAAATTAGAGTATAAGAGTTTTAACTTTAACCTTATGCTCTCTTTCTCAGTGTAAGAATAAAAAAAAAAGAAGCTTTGTCTCCATATTTATACTGTTGGAATCAGTGTTTCCAGCCTCAAATTGGAGGTTTACTAACAGTTAATGACCAGCAAAGAACCTTCAATCAAGCACAATCAAACTTCATTCAATGTACCCTCCAGTCATGAGTGTTCTGTCCTTATTTACTACTATCTACAATTCTTTGCTACCATAGATATACACTTCTTGTACTTGAGTGATTGCGTTAGAGGAAATGCCCTATCACAAGCCCTTCCAGCTGCAACTTGACAAATCTGTAGACAAAGGTGATACTTCTTGGGGTCTGGTGAGCCTCTCTTGAGGCATCTAGTCTAACAGAACTCTCCACCCTCAGAGCTTGCATAAAGAACATCCAAGCAAGTTCTGAGAGAGCCTTGTGCTTGAACCTCAAGAGCTAGTAGTTCTTCTGTTGTGGGAATTTTCTTCCTCTTGGCATAGAGAGCCCTTGACTTATACTCGTAAGCCCCAGCCGCTAGTGAGAGATTGTTTGCAAGCTGGCCTTCTTCTTGATCGTACGCGATAGCCGTTGCGTGTCACCAGCCACTTGACATTGCTTCCATTACATGTTTAGGTGGCTCTTGCTAGGGAAGAAGAAACGTCCAGCAGTGGGTCAGAAGGAAAATTGCGCACAGGAAGTTGTTCATCATTTCCGTGTTCGTGATTCCTCGGTGGATCTTCAGGTTCGATTTGCCTGCCTTTTGAATTTCATTGACATACTCTCTTGAAGGCGAATTAAGCTCACTCTCGTTCCTGCAATTGCTTCCATTCCTTATCAAGGCCACAGATTATAGGTTAGTTGCATTGGCCAGCAAATGTTTCTTCAGAATCATCGTGAGCCACTTTTAAATCCAAAAACCACATGATGGATCCTTTCAAAAATGGAGAGGATCATAACCCATTGCAAGTTCTGGCTAAAAGTGAAGAGATAGGCCTTCCAGCTACGACACAATCTTTTGGTTTTTTTAAATAATCACAGCCATATCCTTGTCACATGGTGCAGGTTACCATCGTTCCTTCACCTCCATCATTCTTCAACTTTAGTGCACTTCGGTCCTTAATTGTTGTCTCTTCGTCTTCCTCTCCCTTCGTTTCCACCGCGACCGAGTTTCTGCTTCCTTCCTCCCTAGCTTTTTCTCTATCAGTTGCTTTTTCCTTTTTCTCCGTTACATATATAGTTAGATGATTCAACAAAAATAAAAGCCATCCACTTATAGTCTCCCTCCTGTAGCTGCTGCATTTTCTTCGCTCTCTTTATTCTCCTCCTTAGAATACTCCTCAATCAAACTGTGTTGCCGCTAAGTCAACAACGTTGGGATGGAAACAAGAAGATGTATATATTGTTCCCCCTGTCCATATGAGTTCACTACTTTAACACCTTTGCCCCTTAAAACCTCCTTATGTCCAGGTTATGTTCGTGGGTGCACTTTGAGTATGACGTCACCAGTTAAAGTCGGTACATGTACTTTGCCTCCAAGTATGGCCGTAGAAAAACAGATTGGTGCATCAACATGTAAATTTATGCCTTCTCTCCTGAATACTGGATCAGGTAGAACATGTATGTTGACTAGAACATCACCTACACGACCAGACTGAGCAAAAAAGCCACCTCCACCAGGCACTTTCACAACATTCTGAGAATCAAGACCTACAGGGATATCAATTATCACAGACGTTTTTACTTTCATAGTGCTTTTTCCACTCCACTTTTCACATTTTTCCTTGATAATTTCACCTAAACCACCACAGGCCATGCATGTGGTTTGGAACAAAAACCCAGGTTGTTGTCTAATACTCATGCCAGATCCATTGCAGGCCTTACACACTTGTGGTTTGGAACCTAGAGGCACTTCCTTGCCATTACAGGCATCACATATTGCCAATGCAAGAAATGAAACTATCTTAGAGCACCCACTAACTGCTTCCTTGAAGGTGATGTTCAGATTGACCTTCAAAGTTTATGCCCCACCCATTCCTCCCATTCCACCAGCTCCTTGGCTGACCATAAAACTGAAATGTCTTCTTTCTCAGTCCTTGTCCATGATTCCAACCACAACAACATGCATCATGACAAACATAGCATTGCAATAGAAATTATACAACACCATGTAGGTCAATCTTTGGTAAGTCCAATGTCCATGCACTAATAGGAGCTTTCTCAAGAATTTGAACTGTCCCATAGAAAAGTCTAAAGACATTACTGCTTTCCTTCCTTCTTTGCTGCCTTTCCGCATGATATACAAGCATTCATTCACACATACGCATAGATAAATTCACACATATATCATTATTTACAATGGAATGAAGTCCCAGCACACACACGGTTTTGAGACGATAAATGAAAACACACTTACAGAAAAACTAGGGTTCATATACACACAAACATGTAAGCCACACGCAGAACAAAATGCAAACACAACGACTAAGTATGCACAAAGTAACAAATGTCACACACACAAACTTTTTGGTGGATTCCACACCTCGGATATGCAGCAGCATGACATCATAATGTAGATAAAATGGAAAATGATGAAGGTCTTCTTGTTCAACATCGCGAGGCATATCTTAATCAGCATGTCCCATGTCCTTGCTCTCAATGCAAGTTGGCAATTAGACAAAAATGTCGATTGTCTATAGAACACGTACAATGCTTCGACAAGTTTCAATCTAAGATCATTGATTATGGATTTTCTGCAAACGGTAAGAAAAGTTAATATCAATCATGCATTGTACTCGCAAGCTAATTGAATACCATATATAAGAAGATTGGGTGTGGCTGGAAAATTTTCTATCCAGGGAGGTGACGTCTCGTCCCAAGGAGGAGTCCACCCTTTGCGGCTAATTAGAAGAGTTTGTGGGCATGTGATGGATGGAGTGCCTGAGCCAATCCACCACTTGGAAGGTACTACCCAATCTATACCATCAATACTAGAGAAGACAGGGAGCCTTCCAGACCTACCTACAATCTTGGAGCCTGAGATGGAGGCAATGATCAATGCATTGATTCCCATGGATGTCGAGACTTCTGATCCGCTTAGAGAGGAAGCATCCATATCAATATATGATGAGTGCCAAGTATCTTGCTTGAAGACATTGCTTGCACTCCTAAGTGTGCGAGCAAAATACGGGTGGAGCGATCGAATTGTTTAAGTACCTTGTACGTACACTTCGTTGATTTCTTTTCGGCACTATCATTAAAAATATTTGTGCTTTTTCAAGGTGTTTTATGATTTTTTTCAGGTTACTGAAATATCATATATTACCACGTGAAAATACCATGCCTGAGTCTCGTGATGATGCACGATATGTTTTAGGAAATCTTGGTATGGACTACAATAGAATCCATGCATGTATCAATGATTGCATACTATTTCGAGGAGAATACGAGACTATGGAGACATGTCCAAAGTGTGGTGCTCACAGGTATTGATAGGACTTGCAAGGACAAACCATCCCTCAAAAAGTTCTTAGACACTGTCCGCTTATCCCCCGCATAAACCACATGTTTCGTACGTCCGGCATGGCGAGCTTGACAACGTGGCATGCACAGAATAGGTCCAGAGATAGAGTTCAACGAATATCAATGGATTCACGTGCATGGAGCCATATTGACTCTACCTTCCTAGGCTTTTCCCGAGAGCCAAGGAATCTTCGGCTCGGTCTTGTAATGGATGACACGAACCCATTCAATCTGCGCTCAATTTCTTATAGTGTGTGGACTATAGTCCTTGTCAACCACAATATCCCTTCATGGCTTTCTACGAAGAAATGACATCTTATCCTTAGCTTACTCTTCCCCGACCACTACAAAGTCAAAAATATGGACGTGTATCTTCGTCCATTAGTCGCGATGAGCTTAGGATTTTGTGGGAGGAGGGGTTCACCATGCAAGATATGAGTAAGCACGATGGTCGACAGTCCGCCAATATTCGATCCATTCTCATGTGAACGATGCATGACTTTCTGGGATTCGGAGAGTGCTCAGGTAAATAAGATTCCGTTCTCATTGATAATATCTATCATAGCTCGTTCAAGTTTGTATTCACTAGATAGAGGTGTTGGAAGAGGCCTGGTTACCTCAAGTTATCATGCATGTCCATTGTGTGGGCCACACCTAGACTCTCGAAGGTCACAAACCATGAAGAAGATGGTATATCAAGGACACACTGCTTTCTTGCCAGAGGGTCATGAAATTAAGGAAGGTTTTCTTGGATGACCTCCAACACATATGAATGTCGCAAGCTGGTACAAGCTAAAAATGGTCCACGCGGAGTCACATCCAAATGGAATGCGACAATTCTCAGTTTTCAACGAGTTGCTATATTGGACCCACTTACAGATCAACCACTTGTTGGATCCCATGCATATTTTCAAGAATGTGGGCAGCTGGAAAGAGAGACACTATAGGGGCATGAATGGATTTGAAGAAGATAGGCAAGATTGAGGCGCTTTAGCCAAAGTTTAGCCACAGTCGAGTGTTAATGGTCGCATGGAGCTACCTCGCACTCCTTGGGTTGTGTCCACTAAAGCAAAGCGCATTGTGAAGCAAATAGTCAAGTCTATCTACACTCCGACGGGTATGATGCGTTCTCTCAGGTCTGCATTTTCTAAAGACGATAAATTATTAGGGCTAAAATCCCATGACTAGCATAAGATATGTCAGGTTTGTACTACGAATGTATATTAATTGGCGTGTGCATTTTTCTATTTGGAGTGTAGCCATTGTTCATAATGCTTTCTCATTTGTGGCAGTTTGTACTATCGATCGCAATCACAGGATGCCTTACTCTATAAATACATGGGGCCATTTACAGGTTGTCGACTTTAGTGCAAATGATCTTACAGAAGGAGATTAAGACATCCTCTATTGAATTCGCGAGGCGGGGAGCAGTGGATATAGTATGTCTCTTTGAGAAATACCTGCCTACCAGCATGCTCACGATACAAATCCACCTTCTTTTGCATCTTGTAGATGAAGTGGAGATTGCTAGACCTGTCCATACGCGATGGATATTCTTCTTGGAGAACTTCATGAAAACCCTGAAAGGCTTTGTACAACAACGAGCTCAGCTAGAAGATAGCATGGATAAAGGTTGGTTGGTGTCTGAGGCGCTAGTGCATATTTCACAATGGCTACCAGTGTGGATCCAGACAACAAAATGCTATGGTTGCTGAAGGACGATGATAGACTAATCAGATATGTGGTGGTTGGAAATGGGGTAGAAAAAGGAATGGATGCTACAATGGAGAAGAAGGTAAATCACTTTTGTATGTTGCACCATGCCTCTATGGAGACGTGGCTCACCAAGTACTAGCAAGCTAGACAAGATCGAAAGGAAGCGCAATTTGAATTTTCACATAGTACGTGCCATCAATCGATTCAATATCCCGAGGGCATGGAGGAGATGTGGCGGTTCATGTCAACGCGATGGTTGCATGGAGTTTTGACCGCAACGTCTCATGAAGGGGCAGAGGTTTCAACTGAGGAGTGAGAATTCTTGAGGGGATATAGTCCAAAGGTGATGACATGTTTAGGATTTGTTGTATGTATATTCTATATGCGACAACTAATTTGAGTGTTTCAATGTATAGTACAAAATATGTAGTGCAGCATGGTCGTACGGATGGCATTTTGGCGTGGAGCCTATTGACAAAATGCGCTCCACAACAGACTGTGGTATCATGGCAAGGTTCGAGCAAGAGAGCCGACGACGAGCAATGGATCCAAACACGGTTATAGATGAGATAGAGTATTTTGGGAACTTACAAAGTATTATTACGGTGAATCACCATAGGTTCACCATGATACTATTCGATGTGCAGTGGTTCAAAGTGGTACTTAAAAGGAGTTGGAACAATAGTTCGACGAGGTCCATCTGGATTTCTCGAAATAGATTCTGAAAAAAATTGGATGGATTTGTGCGACACCTTTGTGTTGATGGCCCATTGTGAACAGGTGCATAAAATCATTTGTTTGTTAATTGTATTACAACATGGTACATGTCACAATAGTTTAATCTCTCTTGTACGTGTTTGTGAACATGTAATCTTCTATCCAAACCCCGACAAACTCGATGGTGGTATGTTATACGTTCAGCTCCCCGAAGTGCAAGAGTATATGATCAAAGCGATGTTTCGAGCATAGATGAGGACAATATGCAAATAGAGGGGTCAATATTGCAAGGGGTGGAGGCCATCAAAAGCTTGGAGCATGTAGAGGAGCCAACATTGGGTAACAATGATTGAAATACATGAGTCTAATAATTCTTTGAGAACGAGGTGTACTCATCCTTTTATGGTGACATGTCTATCAACTTTCCAGTGTATGCGGAGTTGTGTCAAGAGATTGACATGGGACCATATGATACTTCATACTTAGAGCATCCACTTACTCAATTCATTGACTAATCGTTTATAAGGGTACATAAGATATGCATTTTAAGTGAGATCACTTTTTTAGGATTTATATTACCATGCTTTGTATGATTTAAATTGATTATGCTAACATCATTTTTTATTTGTGTAGGTGACCTTTTTGGATACTTAGATCATCCAGATGAGCGATGAGGAGTTGCAGGATATCTTCACGTGCATGTCTCCAGATTAGATGGCGAGATTTAGAGACATGGCGGACCAGGAGCTGTCTCGGACATCGTCAGGCCTCTCTGTTAGATCTACTTTGGCGCGATCAAATGCTTCAGCGTTGAGCAGACGAGGTTAACGCTCCAGACTTGGGCCAGAGGAAGGGAGTGCTTCAGGGTTAGGGAGATGCTGTAGAGATACGGAGGTAGTGAGCCCATAGTTGGCACGGGATGCAGGTGCTACTCCTCACTCTCGTAGCAGTTCCAAGGAGTGTAGCTCAGGTGGTTGCTGTGGAGGCACGGATGCAGTGTCTCCATCTCGTTATTATGCTGGAGTTGCGTCACCTCTAGGATTTGTCACACTTGTGGGGACGTCTACTCCAATTACTACGGCTTTTGCTCAACCGTCTACAGGTGGCATGCCTATGGAGGCTACACCGATAGATACTACCCCGGTTGGTACACCAGATGTACAAGGGTCTCCTGATTATGCTTAGGAGTGTGGTTGCAGGTGGGAGAGGACCCATCTTAGGCATACCCCAAAGGGATATGCCTATCTTGTCGATGATAGGTTAGGAGTTATCATTATGAATGATGAGGGGAGGAGGGTGATGGCTCACATGAGAGATGGCTCGCATGAGAGAGTTGTGCCAACAAGTTTTTCGGCACAACGTCTTAGATCATTGGAAAAACATACCAGAGGGGAGCAAGGACTACATAGTAGCATCCTTACATGAGGAGTTTCCAGTTCCACCCACATTAGATAGATTTTTTACAAGCTAGATGATGCAGTGCATGCGTGCATATATGTCACATAGACGATCGGACACACACAAGGCACTCAAGAGTGGGGCTGTAAAGCCTAAGTGGCTAGACGCGGACGACTGGCGCTGACTGAGGGAGGAGGCTATAGATTCTCCAGGAAATTGGAGTCAGCAGTGCGAGGCGGCGAGGGTATGACTAGAGACCGGAGTGGTCTGTCATCTTGGGAGTGGCGGCGACAGGACATATATGAAGGACTTTGTAAGTTTTTCTTTTGTTTTGCTTGGTTATTTTTTTGCAATATCCTTTAACTGACAATCATATTTCTAACAGTTAGTATTTTGTTTTCTTTGCAATACTCCATTACAAATCACGATCCGATTAGCCTTGATACTAGATATGCAAAGAGACACAATCTCACTGTATTGATCGATCGATTGTATAGACGTGGCAGCCCTGTAAGTCTTTCATCTTTCTTATTCGTAGTCACCATGTTTAATTAGAATGCATTATTGTATGGTGGACTGATGTGTAGTTGTTTCTTTTTTTGCAGAGTCCATTCGATGCTCCTTTGCAGCGAGACGGAGCTTTCGGATGGCAGGATATATAGCTTGCCCTTGGATCCTTGGATCTCACACACCCTTCTTTTTTGGTCGCCTGATCTGTGTAGACATTTTCTATGTAGTAGTGATATCTTGCCATGATTGTACCAATCACTTTCATTATGTGATCATGTATTTATTTCATGTATCACTATTATGATTTAAGTACGCTTTGTCTTTATTTACACGAGCATTATACACAGTGCAGAAATTATTTTGTATGGCCCAAATAAAGCACATAGTGCTATATATGGCTTCTCTGCCACAATTTTTTTTTCTTGTTACCATCGTTATTAGCATCACAAAATTACTTGCACGCGTTGTTATTGGCATCGTTATTAGCGTCGCAAAGCGTCTTTATTTGCATCGGTATCAGCGTCGCATTTGCAACGCTGATACCGATGCAAATAGGGATTATGATAACGACGCTAATATCAACTATTCTATGGCATCACCAATAATGATGCTTTTTGCAACGACGGGGGTAAATTTCTTTATTTATGTTTTTGTCACTTTTAACGTCGGTGTAAGGCCTATATCTTGTAGTGTCCATAGCTTTCTCTCACAATCTCTCACTCATAAATACATTGTTTTGCATAGATTTAGCTCTCACTCACTCACTCACTCACACTCTCTCTCTCATATTCTCTCTCTATATAGTAAAATGGGATAATCAAGAATAATCATCCATAATCCCTCTTTGGTTGAGGATACCCCTCTCAAGAGGTATGAGTGATATTAAAGGTTACCAAAGCCACTATAGTGTCCCTTTGTAAGTCAACAATGTCACTGTCACTTTAGTATTTACTTGAATCTTCAGCAGTTACTTCTTCCACTTCTTTGAGCTATTTTGAACTTGTATTCATCTCTTTCCAATGTCTAAAAACTTCCCAAGCTACGCATCCATCCCACATAGCACTTACAGAGGCATACATAATAGAACAAAATAGAGACAAAGGCTCTACAGAAGCTCAACAAAGGATTTACAAAACCATACAAAAGGTTATCAGAAAGCCTTTAACTCAACTAAAAGCAATCAAAAGCATCAAGAATCAATTAATAAGATTTCAAACACTCTCAAACTTATCAATCATAATTCTAACCTCTCATACAGAAAGAAAACAAAGCAAAACATAAGCTCAATAAACACAATATTAGTGAGTTTGGGAATCTTCCAATTTTCATTTTTTGAATACTAAAAAGGTGGCACCTAGATTATATACCCATAAGTTTCTCAAAACCATATGATGTGACCTATCATTGGAAAGTGCTTGAAAAATGGAATCTATTGAGCTATAGATCACTTGATTTGGAGTTATAGTATTCAAGTTATGACAAATCCAAAGATTTGACCACGTGTCCCAAACTTATGGAAAATTTCCATATTCCCCATATGGTGTTAATAGAACCAATCAGACATTATTAGAACATATCAAAATATCATATCTCCACTATAAAACATCATGAACTTCTCAAACCTAATAAACCTTATCCAAAAGACTCCCAAACACTTCCAAATCAACTAATCACCATATAAATTCAATAAAAATCAACCATTCAATCCTCAAAAATATCAAAAAATAAGCCAAAAAATCAAGTCATTTCAACCCTCAACATATCTCCACACTTAATCAGGGAGCATCCTCGTGACCTAGGAAAAAGAGAATAAAAGTTCAAAATATATCTCATCGATCTTCCACATCATCTTTAAGAAACACCATCCAAACCAACTTATAATGTGTATTTAATAAAGAATACAACGAAAGAAAAATATCTTATCCATTTACATAGCTTAGAAACATAAAAGCATGACAAACTTTTAAAGGATATAAAAGGTTCTACATCTTCTGAATCTTGAGCTATCCATCCACATCCAAACCAACTTATAATGTGTATTTAATAAAGAATACAATGAAAGAAAAATATCTTATCCATTAACATAGCTTAGAAACATAAAAGCATCACAAAATTTTAAAGGATATAAAATGTTCTACATCTTGTGAACCGTTGACAAACTTGTTTTTCTTTTCATTAGTTCTCATCACCACCACGAATCTTCAAAAAGTTAACTTCTTCAACAATGTTGAATCTCCAACCACCACCACTCCATCATAAAACAAAATAACCATCACACACACACCTAACACAAAACAACCATTTGAATGGCACCTCCAAAAGAGAAATCATTATGAATCATCAAAAATTACATTCATGAGTATAAATGAAGATGATCTCTCTTAAAATCTTGGTGATTACGGAAGTGATCCATAGATAGAGATTCATCTATAGAAGTCTTGGGAGAATTTTGAAAATTTTGCAAGCAACACATATTTTCCAGGAAGATAAGGTATCTGTTAGGCAAAAAAAGGGCATGAAAGTACAAGATATCTAGTTGTTAGGGATCAATAGTCATATTCACATTCAAGCACAGCTTTGGGATTGACTTTTGATCATTATGCAAATGCCGGTGCTTGCATATACACCAAATACCAAGCAAAGTGAGCAGTCAATCTCACTGAAGGATTTGAAGACCGAGAATACTATTGACCAAAATACAAATAGAACAACTGATTTGAGATCCTATAAGTGAATCTCCTAAACTTCATCCCCGTCATCTAGGAATCTTTTGATCAAAGCATGTATAGCCACTAATCAATTGAGGGAGATAAGGGATAGAAGTGGTAGGAGAGGGAAGAGGAACAAGTAAGAGAGGATGAAGGGATGACACTACAAGATACATGCCTTATATTGACGTTCAACGTATCAAAAATGTTCATAAAAACTTCTGCCCTCGTCCTCGGTAAATGCATCAGTATTAGCATCTCTATGGAACCCGCCTCACTATGAGCGTCGATATTTGCATCAGTATTAGCGTCTCTATGGAACCATCGCTATTGGCCTCACTATCGACGTTGATATTTGCATCGCTTTGCATATTGACACCAATAGCAATGGTTTGCAATGCATGTTGTGACACCAATAGCGACGCATGTAGTAAATTTGTGATGCTAATAGTGACAGTTACAGAGAGAAAAAATTTTTGCTACTGCCATGCCACATATAGCATTATGTGTTGTATTTACATTCTACAAATGGATTACATGTTAAGTGTACAATAGTTATCAAAATAAGCACAAAATATACTAGAACCCACAAGATTAAAACATATAATAGATACAAGATCACTGATGAAAACTCATGGGATCATGGCAAGATACAAAGGATGATAATAACATAGTACATAGAAGATGCCTACATAAATCACATGACCAAAAAGAAAGAGGATATATGCTCCACGAATCCAAGTGTGAGCTATAGATCCTTGCCATCCGAAAGCTCATCCCAACACAAAGGAGTATCGAATAGAGTTTGCAAAAAAAAACCTACACATCAATCCACCATACATAATGTATTTTAATAAAAATAGTAACTACAGACAAAAAAGATGAGTAACTTACTGGGCCACCATGTGCATACAGTCTATCGATCAATGCAATGAGACTGTGTCTCTCTGCATATCGAGTCTATAGGCCGATGGGATTGCGGTTTGTAATGGAGTGCTGCAAAGAAAATAAATAAAATTGTTAGAAACACGATTGTCAAAGCAAGACTGAGCCGAAGATTCCTTGACTCTCGTACAAAACCTGGAAAGGTAGAGTTAATGTGACTCCATGTACATGAATTCGCTGATATTCGTTGGACTCCATCTATGGATCTATTCTGCACATGCCACCTTGTCAAGCTCGCCATGCCCGACGTACGAAACATGTGGCATATATGGGAGATAAGTGAAAAGTGTCTAAGAAAATTTTGAGAGATGGTTTTTCCTTGCAAGTCGTTTCGATACCTGTGAGCACTACACTTTGGACATGTCTCCATAGTCTCCTATTCTCCTCAAAATAGCACGCAATCGTTGACACAGACATGGACGTTGTTATAGTCCATGCCAAGCTTTTGTAAAACATGTTACGCATCATCATGAGACTCGGGCATGGTATTTTCAAGTGGTAATATATGATACTTTGGCAACTTGAAAAGAAATCATAAAATGCCTTAAAAAAGCACAATTGTTCTTTATAATGGTTTCAAAAAGAAATCAACGAAGTGTGCATAGAAGGTACCTGAACAACTCAGTTACACTCGCATTGCTCGAACCATATTTTGCTTACACACTTAGGAGTGCAAGCAACGTCTTCAGGCAAGATACTCGGCACCCATCATATGAACCCATCATATGATAGTATGGATACTTCCTCTCTTAGCAGATCAGATGTCTCGGTATCCATGGGCATCAATGTATCGATCATTGCCTCCATTTTAGGCTCAAAGATTGTGGGAAAGTCTGAAAGGCTACCTGTCTCCTCTGGTATTGATGGTATAGACTAGGTTATGCCTTCCAAGTGGTGGATTGGCTCAAGCACTCCATCGATCGCACATCCACGAACTCTTCTAACTCGCCGCAATAGGTGCATTCCTCCTTGGGATGAGACGTAAATTTTCACGGTCACGTCTAATGTTTTTGTATATGATATTCAATTAGTTTGTGAATATAAGGCATGATTGACAGACATTCTTCTTACCGTTTGCTCAAAGTCTGAGATCACCTAATTAATGATCTCTGATTGAAACTCGTCGAAGCGTCGTATGTGTTCTATAGACAAGCAACACTTTCCTCTGATTTCCAACTTGCATTGAGAGCAAGGATACGGGATACACTGATTAAGATATCCCTCACGATCTTGAACATCACAACCATCATCGTTTTCCATTTTGTCTATATTATGACAAACAATTGGTTTTTTTTTTCTCATTCTCTTTTTCTTTCTTAATTTGTTTGAGAATGTATTTCTTCTCTTGTAACTCAACAAAATTAACCTCAACTAAAGTCTTGCACATTTCTTTGTACTCTTCCTTTTATGTTCTCTCCCCCTTCTCTTTTTTTCTTTCTCTCTCTTTCTTTATTGTCCCTCTCTTTGTTTCTCTCCACCCGCTCGTGTTTTCTCACTCATTCTCCTCTCTCCCTCCCTTTCTCTCTCTCTTTTCTCATTTCTTGGCTATCTTTCATGTTTATTCTCTCTCTTCATGAGATAAACCATCTTTTTGTTTCTCTCCATCCCCTCGTGTTTTCTTACTCATTCTCCTCTCTCCCTCCCTCCCTCTCTCTCTTGTTCTCTCTTCCTTTTCCTTTCTTCTTATCCCTCTCTCATTTCCTCTCTTTTTTCCTCAATGCACCTCATTCTCAAGAAAAACAAACGAAAAAAAAAAAGAAAGAACAAGAACAAACCAATAAGAGAACGATGGATTGTTCATCTCCTCTTCGCACCTCATCTTCGCACAACAAAACCTCTCTTTGTTTCTCTCCACCCCCTTGTATTTTCCCACTCATTTTCATCTCTCCCCCCCCTCTCTCTTTCCCTTTCTCTTTCTCTTTTTCTTTGTTATCTTTCATGTTTATCCTCTCTCTCTCTCACATTCTCTCTTCCTTTTCATTTCTTCTTCTCCCTCTCTCATTTCCTATCTTTCTCCCTCAATGCGCCTCATTCTAAACACAATCAAACAAAAGAAAAGAATAAAGAATAAGAACAAATCAAGAGAGGGCGATGTACTCATTGCAAAAACCCAAGGATGGATTCTTCATCTCCTCTTCACGAGGGCCTCTCTTCTTCCTTCATGCACTCCTCCTCTTTTTCATGAATGGTGAGGACAGTGGCGAGGACGGTGAGAAGCTCCCCTTCTCTCTCTTTCTGTCTTCCTCTCCCTCTCCCTTCCAAAGTCACTATCTCTTTTGCTCTTCACAGCAAAATGCTATGCTCGAGTTTCGTCCGCTTTATTTTTTCTCTAAGTACCATCGCCATTTGCAACACAAATAGTGACCTTGCTAAGATACATCACAACTTCTCTTCACTCTGCCCCTATATCCTTATAGTGTGGGTACAAAAAGTCATAAAATGAAGAATGCGCTAAAGCGTGATTAGCATAGAATACAGGGGAATTGGTTAAAAAGGGTGTTAATAAATATGTGAGAAAAGTGGAAGAAATAACTATGGATGGGGAAGGACAAGAAGGAAGAGGGTAAAATACATGATCGTTAATAAAAGAACACTGAATGAAAATAGGGATCTGAGAAGCACCTTGGGGCTGAAATAAAAGAGGTAAAATAACTTGTGGATTAGATTGATAAAGGGAAAGATAAGTGCCATATCTATGGTCCATCTACTGATATTAAGATAAACAAGGTACTGATGGACCTAAGACAGATATACAATGATAGGCATCAAAGAAAGATTAATCAAAAGGAGGTTTTTTTGAAAGGTAGGCTAAGAGATCCACCCTCAATTGGTTAGTATTCTGCACATGAACATAATCTTTTTTTTTGCATTGATTCAAGATTATAGAATCAATCATGGTATGCCAAGAAGTCTCAAGACAATCACCCACTTTGGAGAAATATGTCTAGAACATTTGATCTATTTGTAACTCCAAATGTTTGGCATACAAAACAGCTTGTAATTACCACATCTCCCACATACCAAGCCAAGTCTTCATCATCTGGGATCAACAAATAACCTCACAAGTACATATAAGACATAAGCATGGTATTTGTAGTCATAGAATCCTCAAAAACCATTCTAGCCAATTCAATCAACAAAGCAGAGGACCAAGATCAACTCCAACCATCATTTGAAAGAGGAAATTCCATCATTGAAAGATTAATATAGAATGCCAACTCGTGTTGCTAATAATGAATAAAGAAAGAGTGATTCCGAGGAACAAACTCCTGAAATTACTCAAATGAAGACCACAAATCCATTTGTGTGATTGAAGTCTTTCCACCTTGGCTTGGAATAAAGGGCATAATATGTCATTCCTTTGAAGGATCGTTAAATTCATAGGGGATAAGGAAGGAATTGGTTGCACAGAAAGACTTTGTGAAGTAGAATATGATCGAACCAATTATTCCTTAAGTTGTTAAATTTGAGTATTGCTCTGTTTTAGGATGGTATTAGCTTATGTAAGCTCTTCTATCTGGGCAACTATCAAAGCTTTTAGTTCTTGAAACTCCTTAACAACCTATCCCTCTCCTAGGTCACTATAACAACTTGGGATTTAGTCTCTATCAACTGAGTTTAAAAAGTAGAAATCTCTTGTTTCTAGGCATCAATGATCTTAGTCTACTGCTCCATATGTATACAGAGGTTTAAAAAAAATTATTGAGCAAATACTAGCTCATTATTTGCTTTATTCAACTCCTCCTTAAACAACTAAATCTTTGCATAACAAGAGGAATAAAGCTATTGGATACATGAAATAATCGAGAGTTCAATAGAGCTTTAGATGTCTTTGCATAAATAAGGATTTGCATCTCCTGTCACCAGGCATTGCATAGAGAGAATGGAAATATCTAGAGTACCATCTCTATGTGCTCTGAAAAGATTAGGCATTGTAAGGAAAGTAGGTAATTGACTGCTAAATTAAACAAGAATTGAAACTGGAGGAGGGAGAATTGGTACAAATTCAGCCACTCGTTTAAGTTTCTTCCTCTGAATGGCCACTAGAGGGAGGGGATCAACATCCTTAACGATAACATCAGTATCTTCAGTAGAGGATGACGAACCTCTAAAATAAACTAATAATATAGGAACTTCCTTTACAAGGGGCAATATACTCTAGGAAAACAGAATGATAAGAAGCAAATGTGACATCAGTCAAATTACCTATTGTGGCTCTGATAATATATTGATCCATCTTTGCCTAGGAGTTATGAACTCCAATCAATGGTAGTTCCTTTCAGCACCATTCAGGAAGCTCTAAATAACTCCTTCAAAAGGTAGTTAGAAGGGGTTTTAGCAAGCATAAACATGTCCTGAAGAAACTAGCATAATTTCTTCCAGACAGGATTGGAGATCATGGACACACTAATGCCTAAAGTAGTGATAACCTTATTAGGATCCGAGACATCCTGGGTCTGCTTGTGTAACAACTTTAGAATATCCTCATTAGAGAATAATTGATGAGCAGTAGGAAACCATTCCCCACAATATGGTAACGAAAGAGCTTTGCCCAGGCTCTTAGGTATAATGTGGATAATTATACCTTGAATGGGATCATACCTCTTGTTGTAAGAGGCTAAAAACTGATCACATACATCAGAATTCTCTGGGATAAGTGGCAATGAAAGTGTTACAAATTTGGATAGCTTTGCCATAATAATAAGGTCCGAATCCAGCAACAATGAGTAGTCATGAGACACTAAGGGAACATACTAGACCAAGTGAGGAGTACGAGGCACCATTTAGATGGTTTACACACACCATACACTTACACACAAACAATCACAAAGAATCTCTGCAAAACAACCAAAATAACAGTAGATAAGATATCAACCACAAAAACTCACACAGGCTTGACTAACTGATGTACCACCCTAAGAAATCCACATCCTAGAAAAATTTCGGCATGGCCTTTGCACTTATGCGATCGAAAGCTTCATGCTATGCATACAAATAAGCACTCAATATCCTCGTATGAGGCAAAAAAAGGGGATACACAACGTATCCTTGACTCCAACAAAAATACTAGCCTAAAACCAAATCAAAATCAAAATCGATTGTTGACCAAACCTTAACTGATTAAGATGGGTAATAGAAACTTCAATTGACTACCACATTGCCTATCCTACGTAACACTTCATTGAAAAGGAGAATGTGCGATGTGAGGAATAATGATATTTTTATTGTATATTCATTTTATAATTTGATTATCAAAGAACTTTTACTAGGTGATGAACCTTAATAAGAAAAGGATGGTTTATTTTATCCATATAAAACTTATTCAGTTGTATGGTGCTTATCTACATTCTTGGACTATGTCCCGATGACTCAGGTCTCTAAATGTGTGTGTAACACTTTTTTTTAGTGCATGCACTTGTGACAATGGGTTTATTTTATTTTAATCAACTGGTTCTTTTTTTAGATAATTAATTAAAAGTTATTTTAATCAATTAGTTCTTTTTTTAGATAATTAACTAAAAGTTATTTTAATCAACTGGTTTTTTTTAGATAATTATTTTTTATATAATGAATTAAAAGTTGTTTTAATCAACTCGTTCTTTTTTTAGATAATTAATGGTAATGTTTGGTGCAGAAAATGAAAATAAGGAGAGGAACGGGATGCCTAAAGGAGGGTGTGAATGTAAATATATTCTAAATGCGCAATGAGTAACTTGACGAGAAAATCACAATCATAACACAATCCAACAAGTAATCTAGCTAGTTGGAAAATGGATATCATTTAAAAAAACCAAAACACCATACTTAAAATTTTCAATGTAGTTGACTATTTTTGTTTTAGGGTGTTGTTTTGTTTTGATTAATTTATTTTTATTAACTCACTTAGAGGTTTGTATTTATTTTTTTACGTTGGTTCGGTATGGTTCTCTTTATCCAGCAAAATGTTGGCTCAAAATTAAACAAGGTGATCCACTTTATTTCCTAGCATTTTAAGGAAAATTTTTGGCTATGTTACTATTTCTAAAAAGAAAATTTTAAGAACTTTTAGATTTCAGAACTTAATTTCTTTTCAAATAAATTTTTTCAATGGGTGTTGAAAATTTCAACTCATTTTAATGATCCTAATTATGAAAGAAATTTTTGAAATGCTCAGTAACTTTGTTAATTTTTTTTAAAAAAATAATTATTTATCAAGATTTAAATGAATTTATATTAAATTTTAAAATTGTTAAAGTTACTTTGTAAGTTTTGATTTTTTATGGGTAATGTTTAGTTTATGGAAATTTTTTTCAAATTTCCAATAATTTTTTGATTTTTCTATTATTTTTTGTAATTTATTTTACTTTATTCGGATTTTTAATGGTTTTTGATTATTTTTAAATGTTTTTATGGTTTTTTTAAAATTAAAAACATGTAAAAAATATGGTACCTAGCCACAAATTATGTTTGGCTATGTGTGAATAGCTACAAGCTCTCCACCACACAAAAAAAATCGCATGTGCATCCTCATGCATGAACGATCACTAGCACATGAACACACTTACAAAGACCAAAACCCCACATGCAAACAAGACCTTGGGGTATGCAACATGCGAATGACACATTGGCAAAGGGAGTCACGCACGGAAGAAGAAAATATATGCGGTGGAGGCCGAAAATCAAGAGGTGGGGATAGGGGATTCTTTTTATTTTTTGTATCATTAGTTTTTTAATGGATTTTGTTGTTTATATATATGTTTGTGATTTTTTTCTTTAATTTAATTTGAAAAAAAAAGGGGTGGGGGGGTTACCTTAGCGGGTTAAGGGCCTTGGCGGGGATGGGCACTTGGGGGGGCAGGGGGGATTGGGGCCACGTGGGGTAGGTGAGGCAGGTGGGAAGGGGGGAAGGGCAAGCAGGGGCCGTGTGGGGGTTGTCTGGGAGGAAGGTGGGCGGCCTACTGAAGGTCGGCGCGGCGAGGCAGTCGCGCCCACACGGGGTGTGATGAGGTGGTTGTTGACGGGACTCGGCGGAGCGAAAGGCTGTAGGCGGCTTTGTCGGACCGGGCAATGACACATTTGCAGCCGAGGTGGCAACATCGGTAGCGGCATGGCGGTTCGAGGGGTTCTAGCGGCGTGTTATGGTCCTTGGAATGGCAATGCTAGGGGGTTTCGGTGACGGCACGAGAGGGAGGAAGGTAGAAGGGGGGAGGAGAGGCAAGGAGGGAGTTAAGAGGAGGGTAGGAGGAGAGGGGAAGAAGTAGAAAGGAGGGGGGAAGTAGAAGAGGAGAGGAAGTGGGGAGAGCAGATGTGGGAGGGGGGAGTCAGGAGGAGGAGGGGAAGAAATGAGGAGAAAGGTATGAAGGTGGGAGGAGAAGAAGAGAAGCAGAAGGGGAGGGAGAGAGAGAGAGAATAAACATAAGCATGGGGTAAAAAAATTTACATCGATGTGGAAGTCGGGCATGCGGGTCAAAGTGAAAATTGGCCCCATTGATGCGACACATGGGGGCAAAAATGCAAAATTAATCGAAAGAATTAATTTGGAGAGATTCGGGCATTGGATCAAGATGTTGTAAAAAAGAAAAATTGGGCAAGATGATGGGGAGAAGGGCATGGACAATGTATCCAGCCCACTTGGCAACAGAAAGGGGGATTCACATGCAAAAATAAAAAAAGCTAAGCACAAAAACTTCCATAAAAATAAATGTCGCAAAATCTATCAGTCACAACCAATTGCAATAAAAAGGAAGATAATCCAGAATGAAGAAGCAGATAGGGCTACTATGTCAGAATGTAGTTCCAACAAGAATAGGACACAATCATATGAAAAAACAGTAAAAAAAACATCTAAAAATTTGAACAAAAATTAATTCCCAACAATTCGTAAGTCAAAATATGGGGCAAAAAAAAGGAAAAATATCCTAGGGATGGGTATTGATAGGGATAGTAGGTCACAATGTGATTCTAGTGCAAAAAAAGAACGTTCACATGTCAAGAAGAGAACTGGAGACAGAGAAAGAGGAGAGAGAAAGTACAGAAGAGAGTGATGAGGAGAGAGAAATACTAGAATTGGAGAGAGAAAGACAAGAAAGAGAAAGAATCCATAAAAGCTATGAGCAAGGAGAGAGGAGAAGGACACTAATTGTATTAATGTGTCAAAAGATAAGAAAAATTACATATTCTCTCCTTTTATACCAATGTCATTGTGGCATGGCATAACATCAATATTATTTTCACACTAAATTCTTATTCTTCCCAGCTTCTTACAATGCATCCCGTCCCAAAGGTTTTTTCCCTTAAAAACAAACTCTGTTATTTGTAAAGCTGTACTACTATGTTTTTATAGAGTCCTACTCTGTTTTTACAGAGTAGTAAAGCTGTAAAAACATCAATATTATTTGTAAAGCTGTAAAAAGGCTGGATAGAACAGAGTACTACTCTGTTTTTACAGCTTTACAAATGAAAAAATGAATGAAAAATGACCAACATATGGAGTAAAATGGAAGAACAAGAGTAGGCCTCAGCTATATACATGATCAGGAATGCTTCAAAAGTATATGGAGCCATAAGATCTTCAATTGATAAACTCAAAATGAAGTAGATAGCTTGCTGTGTAAACAGACCCTGCTGGACCAAATCTAGCATAACTTATAGTAGAAGTGTCCAAATGAGGCATACCACATGTCAAAACATAGCTCTTGAAGAGTACTTCAACCCTATGTAGGTGGCTAAAATTTGAAAATTATGCACAAAAAAAAATTGTTCTAAAACAGCGTGCTGTCCTGACCCGGTCTACACCAAAACTAGCTCCATAATCAATAGGCTTCAGCCACTAATATATCCCTTAAGAAAGGAAACTCATCCAATATGGAATCAAGCCTCTAAGAGACTTTTTGAGATGCTAAACCTCTCCATTTGATCAAATATTCCATGATAGAACGAGATCAAAGCTTCTTCTTACGTTGACCTATGACAATCTCTCGAATGTACTGAATAAGACCTTCATCAATAGGTGGCAGCTCATCAGCTGTATCAACTGGATCACCATAGAAAGACTTGAGCTAACTAACATGGAAGAAATTATAAATCTTTGTAGATGAGGGCAGCTCCAACCTAAATGCCAAGTCTCCAATGCGCTCTAGGATCCAATAGGGACCATAAAATTTGTGAGCAAGCTTGTTACTAGATCCATCTTTCAAAGTGGAATACCTAAACTTGGACACCTTCAATAAGACCAACTCTCCTTGGAACTCTAAAAGTTGCCTCTTCTCATCAACATACATCTTCATTTAGTCTTGAGCATTCCTCAAATTCATCTTACATTGCTGAAGAAGGGTTTGCATTCTTTCCAACTATTATTTCCCGTAAGGATTGATTCTTTCATTAAAGATGACTCTGGGCAAGGGCACCTTATAGCCATACATAGCCTCAAAGGGTGAAACTCCAATGCTAGCATGAGTAGAGTCATTGTAGGCAAACTCAGCCAAGTGTAACCAAGAATCCCATGAATTCTGGACATCATAGCAAAAATGACAAAGATAAGTCTCCAAGAATTTATTAGCCCTTTCTATCTATCCATCAATTTGTGGATGATAGGTTGTAGATGGAGCCAAATTAGTGCCCATAGATATAAACACCGCTTGCCAAAAGTTACTCATGAACTTTGAGTCTCTATCATGAACAGTCACCTGCGGTAATCCATGTAGTCTAAAAATCTGTTCCATGAACTCACTGGCCACTTGAGAGGCAGTAAAGTGGGTCTTGGTTGGAATGAAATGGGCTGCCTTGGTGAGTCTATCCACCACCACATATATACTATTCCATCCCTTCTTGGTAAGGCAAGCTAGTAATGAAGTCCATGGTAATCTGCATCCATTTGCTTGTAGGAATGGGTAATGACTGTATCAAATCACCTAGCTTATGAGTGCTATCATTAATCTGTTGACAAGGCATGCACTTCATGACAAAGTCTTTGACATCTTTCCACAACCTTTTCCAATAAAAACTTTTGTTGATTCTATCATAGATCTTGAAAACCCCAAGATGTCGAACTAAAGGTGAAGAATGTAATTCCTCCATAATTTTCCTTGTAAAAGAAGAGGTAGAAGGAATGGCAATCTTGCTATTTAACCAAATAAGGCCATTTTTAAGCTGATAATGCAAGTTTTCTTCCATAAGACCTTGCTATAATTTCTAAAAAATATGGCTGAGTTCTTCATCCAAAAGATAAGCCTCCTGTAGTTCTTCAATCCAATCATTATGTAGTTCAATCAATTGTTGAAACTTTGCAAGCCCACTACAAGAAAGAGAATCAACCGCTATATTGTCTTTACCCCTCATATGAGTGATGTCAAAGTCATAATTTTGCAGTGTAGCTACCCACCTACACTGCTTAGGAGTAAGATTGGACTGGGTAAGGAAATACTTAAGAACCCTATGATCACTGTGGAATCTGAACCGAGACTCTGAACCAACTGCCATATAAGCAATGGTGCCATTTCTTTATTGCATGCAAGATAGCCAATATCTCCTGGTCATAAACATTCATGGCCATTTCTTCATCTATAAGCTTACGGCTCTCAAAGGCAATCACTCTATGCTCTTGTAACAAAACAGCCCCAATGCCTCTACCACTAGCATCACACTGTATGGTAAATTCTTTCGAGAAATCTCGGCATACCAAAATAGGAGCAGAAGTAAGGAGTTTCTTTATAACTGGTTGAAGCTACTATCTGCAAGAGCATCCCAAAAGAAAGCCTTGTTCTTCAACCTGTCAGTCAAAGGAGTTGCAATAGCTACATAATGCTTGATGAATTGGCGATATAATGAAGATAGACCAAGAAATCCTCTAAGAGAAGTAGTAGTAGTGGGTGTTGGCCAATCTTTTATACATTGCATCTTCTTAGGGTCAGTATGTATCCCTTTTTCATTGACAATATGTCCCATCATTCCACTTCAATCCGCATGAAAGAACACTTATTCTCTTTAGCAAAAATCCTATGATGTCTCAATACATCAAAAACCCTCCTCATGTGTAATAAGTGATCATGTAGAGTTTTGCTGTAAATAAAAATATCATTAAAAAAAACTAAGACAAACTGAAAGAGGAAAGGTTGAAAAATCTTATTCATCAGGATGTAGAAGGTAGCTGGAGCATTTGTAAGTCTAAATGGCATCACTAAGAAATGATAGAGCCCATGTTCAATCTTGAAAGCAGTCTTGACTTCATCACCCTCTCGCATGTGGATCTGATGATACCTTGACCTCAAATCAATATTCGTAAAGAATTGAACCCCCTTGAGCTCATCAAGCATTTCATCAATCCTGGGTATTGGATACATGTTCTTCACTATGATCTTATTAAGATCCCTGTAGTCAATGCACATCTTGAAAGATCCATCTTTCTTTTTGACTAAAAAAACTGGAGATGCATAGGGTGAAGAACTTGGTTCAATGAATCCCATCTCAAGAACCTCCTTGATTTGCTTAGCCACTTCCTCCCGCTCACATTTGGATAATCTGTAAGGTGGCTTATTGATTGGCTTTGAGTTGGGTTCCAAATCAATAGGGTGATCTACTACTCTCTTGGGAGGCAATGAAATAGGAATCTCAAACAAATCCCTATACTCCTCAAGAAGAGCTGTCAAGGCTGGATGACTAGCTGGATCTCTACTGCAAACTCTATGAAAGCTTGACCAAAGCTTGAAGAAAGAAAAACGGAAGACCTCTTTTGAAAAGTAACCACAATTTAACCCTAAACTAAACCTGATTATCTCTCATTTAGCCTTGTTGCCTCCAAATTGTATGAAATTTTGATGATGATCTACTTTTTTAGCCATCCTCTGCCATATCTAACCTTGAAGATCTGTAGATCTAGTCTCATGCTATAGATGGTCTACAACGCTCCACTAATGATTGTATTTGTCAAGTACTTGTTTGAAATTGATTTTTGATGGAGAAAATATGACTGAAAATAGAAGGAAAAATGAATCAAAGACTAATGCTCTAATACCACTTGTCAAGAAGAGAATTGGAGAGAGAGAAAGAAGAGAGAGAGTGTGTGCAAAAGAGAGAGAAAGAGAGTGACGAGACAAGAGAGAAAGACATGAAAGAGAAAGAAGCCATAGAATCTATGAGCAAGAAGAGAGGAGAAGGACAATAATTGTATTAATGTGTCAAAAGATGAGAAAAATTGCATATCCTCTCCTTTTATACCAATGTTAGTGTGACATGACATAACATCAATATTAGTTGCACACTAAATTCTTATTCTTTCCAGCTTCTTACATCACATGAAAAAATAGTAAAAACAAACATAAAAATACATGATCGTTGGAGCCACTTTTAACCAAATTGTCAAGCCAACAATGAAAACTGAAATTTTTACTCAAAAATAACTATTTTTGAGTTTTTTAACATGTTAAATTATCTCCAAACATTATTAAAAAAATTAACTAAAATATCAATATTATAGAATTCATGAAAAAAATATTAAGACTCATAATTATGTAACCAAACTTTTAAAAAAATTCATCTATGCCATTTTAAATCCATTTTAAAGTATTTTTGGCTATTTTTTATTTTTAAAAACTAGAATCAGACTTACATAAATGCACAAAACCATTAGTATAGAAACTCGGGTCTTAAGACATTTTATAAAAGTTCTAAATTGAGAAAATATTCATGTCACACCATTTATTTTTGTTTAATGAGATAAGACACTTACCTGACAATACGAGTCGAAATTGTACTTTTGAAGGCTGTGTCCTTTGCACTTTGGCCAAGATCTACCTTTTGCTCAATCCTCAAACATAGGAGATCATCATTCTTTTTACTTCCTTGCCTTCCTGGCTAATTGATTGAATTATCACGATAGGAATGACCTTTAAGAGTTTAAAGTTATTAAGCTTTAATTATAAGCTTCAAACCCATGGGCATGGCTTCTTCATAATCGACGACTTATAGGGAAGTAGAGAACTAATTGGATATCTGACCCATCCCTTCACCAAACTATGCGCAAAGCAGAGCAAATTGAAGAGGGAAAATTTTTCTGCAAGCCTATAATCTTAGTTTCGTGGGTACGTTGAAGGTCGGAATTGGCTATTATGGAGGAGAGAGAACGATGAAGAAGAAGAAGAGAAATTGGACTCAAATCTATGTCAAGCAGGATCTAAAAGTCTTATCCTAGCTTTAGGAAGTTTTGCCTTGGAACCTCTTGATTCAAGCATGAGTTTTATGAAGGCACCATGTGTCCTTGATGATCGCCATGGTCTTCCAATGCCTCTTCAAAGTACCCCTCAGTATGAGTAGCCACCACCCCATATTCCGTGTCCATGAAGTTGAAAACGGTCACCTTAGGCACCGAGGATAATTGAATTCACACTTTGATCAGAATCAAGCCATGGACATCCCTTTTGGCAATGCTGCTGCACTAGTAGTGTCACGATGTTGTATACTAGTGATCATCATCATCACTTCCGTTATTGCTTGCATTAATGTAATCCTCCTAACCTCTCCCATGGTCAGAGGCTGCGTTTTAGATCAATACATCAACTCAATGTGCTATTGATCTCCCTCCTATCTAGCCGGTGGACTTGGTGTTCTATCAAGCCTTCTTGATGTTGATCGATAGTGTGGAGTTATATGTTCCCATGCCCCCTGACCCTAATGTACCACGGTTTCTTCCCTTCCATACAATTGCAAGTTCCAAGTATAATTTCGGCTGCCTGCTGTCTCTCCTCATGCAACCAGAAGGCACCCCTCTTGGTTACGCCTCCTCGTTCTTCATTCACACCCCTTCTCATTGTAATCGCCACCCCCTTTCAATCATTCACCAAATATAAAAGCGATTTTCTTAATGTTCTTTACATATTGTGAATAGATTTTCCAAGTTAATTACCCCTAGGAAAAACACTTGCAGTGGATATATACCTTCCCCCCTTTAAGCTTCAAACCCATGGCCATGGCTTCTTCATAGTTGATGACTTATAGGGAAGTAGAGAAGTAATTGGATATCTGGCCCATCCCTACACCAAACTACGCACAAAGTAGGACGAATTGAAGAGGGAAAATTATTCTCCAAGCCTATAATCTCAGTTTCAGTGGGTACATTGAAGCTCCGAATTGGCTATTATGGGGGAGAGAGAACGTTGGAGAAGAAGAAGAGAAATTGGACTCAAATCTATGTCAAGGAGGGTCTAAAAGTCTTGTCCTAGCTTTAGGAAGCTTTTCCTTGCAACCTCTTGATTCAAGCATGAGTTTTCTAAAGGTGCCCTATGTCCTTGATGATCGCCATGGTCTTTAAATGCCTCTTCATAGTGCCCTCCAGTATGAGTAGACTGCACCACTCGATATTTAGTGTCCACGGAGTTGAAAACACTCACTTTAGGCACCAAGGATAATCGAATTCACACTCTGATTAGAATCAAGCTAGGGACATCCCTCTTGGCAATGATGCTGCACTACTAGCGTGATGGCGTTGTATACTAGTGATCGTCATCATCACTTCTATTATTGCCTGCATTAATGTAATCCTCCTAACATCTCCCATGGTCAGAGGCTGCGTTTAGATCAATACATCAACTCAATGTGATGTTGATCGTCCTCCTATCTAGCCGGCGGCCCTGGTGGTCTATCAAGCCTTCTTGATGTTGATCGATAATGTAGAGTTATATGTTGCCATGCCCCGTGACCCTAATGTACCACCATTTCTTACCTTTCATACAATTGTAGGTGCCAAGCATAATATCAGTTGCATGCTATCTCTCCTCATGCAGCCAGAAGGCACCCCTCTTGATCACGCCTCCTCCTTCTTCATTCACACCCCTCCCCATTGTAACAGCCACCCCCTTTCAATCATTCACCAAATATAAAAGAGTTTTACTTAATGTTCTTTACATTGTGAATAGATTTTGTAGGGTAATTACCCCTATGAAAACAATTGCATTGGATATATGGCTTCCCCCCTTTAAGCTCTCATAACTGCTAAGTTATTTCCTGGAGCAATTCCATACCATACACAATGTATGTTTTAGGACCAAGATCTGGTCGCATAACATATTTTTTAGCTTAGATGCCAAATTCATAATCCCATGCTTGGGTGCATGTATTCATGAAAAGAAAACGCACTAATGAACTCAACTCCATGCCGTGGAAGTCTTTCCTCAAAGAAGTTTGCAAAGGGTCAGACAATTCTTCAATTTCAATATTTTAGGCCAACCATTTTTTTGTACATTTGTCCCTCTTGATTTTTTTTTGAAAATTTTAGGGATATTAATTTCTACCTGACACCACTCAAGTCAATCCAAAGCCTTCACAGACTTAGTGTCTACGAAAAATTTGTTTTTTGTTATGTCCCTTGGTTCCAACAAGAACATATCTAACAATAACTGGCTCACCTCGAAGCCAGTGTTTCTAGAAATGATGTAAACCTTCTTCTTTAACCATTTGTTTAGTTGGACAGTAAATTTACTTGTCTTAATTATCAGATCTATAAACTACCCTTCATAAGCATGCCTATGAACAATTAGATATTGAAGGTTCTAGATTGTATTCTTGCGGATGTATTTCAATAGTTGTTTCATGCTCAAAGGGCCAGAACACTACACTCCATCTTCCTCTCATACAAGAACTTCCTTGTACCGACATCTCAGACTGTAGAGACACGTCCTCCAAAAAGAGCAACAATGAGCACCAAATTTTCATTAATTAATGTAAAAAGTTGGTAACAATTTTCTGATTCTGTACAAATTTTCTAATTCTTTTTTGCAATATTAGGCATTGTCTCTAGGTGTTGTCATTCTCCCCCACTTAATTGCAAAGTGTCCTCACGAGAACAGCTATATCACAAACATCTAGCATCGCAAACACAGCTACCACGACCACTGCTACACAACCTCATAAGAAAAAATATACTATCCCTCACTTAATTGCAAAGCATCCTCGCAAGTATAGCTACAAGATATGCAAAACCACACATAGAAAACTAGTAGACAGTGAAAAGATAGGAAAATATTTATTGGTGTCATATTATAAATCTAGCAAAACAAATATTTCAATTAAGTTATGAAAAAACTTGTGCATAATTATATTCTCTTTTTTCACTCTTCTCACTTAAGTGCATAATAGAGCTTCATCTAGTGCATAGAATATACCAACTAGGAAGCTTTCTAGAGCCGCTAATCAACAATAATCCCTCTAGGCAAGAAAATGCCACAATACTATCCTATTAGAAATATTGCTTTCGAAATAGCCTCAATGATAAGGTCCATGCCTAACAAATAACCCAAACAAAGCAAGATAATATTATGACACCGAATAGGATCCCTATGGTTTAGTTGCTAACCCCCCATGTTCTACTAGAACAACTAGTCAATGGTCCCTAACTTCCAACTGCCTAGAGTGCTTGTTTGGTTGTTTTTTTAAATAGTAGTGGCTTTCGTTCAATGCCAAAAAATTATATACATTTATTGTCCTTCCCAAAAGGTCCCACCCCAAAGAGATGCAAGGCATTGAATGCAAGGAACCTATCAAGGAAATCCCTACAACCTACTAGGACCTTAGAGGCAATGGTTATCTTCTTTTGGTGTTTTTAAAAAAAATCATGCAATCTTAGGGTGTTTTTTTCTGCTTTTTCTTTCTCTACCTTCCAAAGAATAAATATATAGACTATTTCTTGAACTTTCATTATTTGAATTGGATTTTTTAAAAAGTTTTTTTTATAAAGGATCAACTAGAAGGCTAAGAATACATCAATTAATTAAATGATCAAACATTTCAGTTGAACAACTTTGCTCGAGGAATCGAATCTAGCACATAATACTAGTCACTCTAGTTGGGTAAATGATAAGCAAATATACTCATCACCTCAGCATCTCTCGTCCACGCTACTCCTAGTCAAAATTTCGTGGAGAGAACCTTGTTATTTAGCTACCCCCACATCGTTTAAAAAAACAACAAAAAGATAGGTAAAAACTCTATTGGATTCCTAATCAAACTTCCATGCAATGAAATTCACTATGTCATGCACACACATCACCCCATTTCAATCACTCCCTACTGCTAAGTCCCATCCCATGTGGGTGGACTTTCATATAGAAATAATTGGTTATATATCTTTTGGTGTATGTGTGTTTTAAAAATTGAGTTTTGTGTTTCTTCTATAGGTATTTAGATTTGGAAAACTCTAAATGATTTTAATCAAGTTATATATATATATATATACTTTTCTTTATTTCAAATGAATATAAATAGATATATTAGATATGGAACAACCTATTATGTACATGGATATTGCAACTCCAATATAATGCAAAGATAATCACGTAGTACTGGTTTGCAAATTGCAATAATCATCAAACCTGCACAGAACTCAGCCACTAACCACTAAACCATTAATATTTTAGATAAAGAAATAGTGAAACTCCTTTACAAATCGGCCATCTAGTCAAACTTCCTTGTAATGAGCTCCTATCACTAAAGGAGTATCCCAACCGTGCATGCAACTAACTACCTAACCATGTGAAGACTAACTAAATGAAAGTCCGCTAAAACCGAAAATGTAAAGGTATCAACAAACCAAAACTATTTTTAAAAAAAAATTATGAAGGATTATTTGTTTTGTATGTTTGTTTTAAATATATAGAATAAATTTAAAAACCCCGAAAGACTCTAAGAAAACAAAAGATCTAAACTAAAATCTTCAAACTCCCTAAGATCTTGTACTGCAAACAATAACCCTAATCCAAAATCATCCACACTATCTTAGTCAAGATTATCAACTAAACCATCAGATATAGGATGCTCATGAATAGCCTCCAGCGTAGACACATAGATGTCATAGACCAACTATCAAGTGCATCGCTAAAACCTCCATCACATCATGGAGTGGAGCTGCAACTGCATCATCATAATAGGGGTGCATAGGTTCCACTGGTAAACATCCTAAAGCTACTCCTTGGTTGCATCCATATACCAATATATATAATCCCAACATGGACAACTAACATTTACTTGATCATCGGGATATGATGGAGTAAAATGGTAAATATTAGCTTGATATCGAGAAATTTCTTGTTGCTCTCTATCCACTCTAGACTGAGTGCAACACCACGCTCAGATGATAACACACTATCATAAACATGGCACTGATAAGTGTTACCTATAGCATCTTGCATGACAGTGGTTCCATAGCATTGAAAGTAAGTACGACACTGCCAACACAACAGTTGTGCATGCACATAAAGATGTCGCTAACATAGCCTACAAACAAACTTGGGTGGATGGTATTGCAAAAAAAAATCATAAAAGAAGAACTGCAACAAGTCTCTCCTCTCAGTGCATATAAGAACCTATCATGCGTTTGAAAAAGCGGAATACTATAAGGCCCGACATGAATAGGATCAAAACTATCAGCATCAAGACGAGGGTAAAGTGCATCCATCCACAGAAAAGCCATACTTGCATCCCATTAAAAACCCCCAAAAGAAAATAAATACAAATATACATTAGTTAAAGATCAAACCACTAACCTAACTATACGTAACTAAACTAAGTCACAAAATGTTTAAGGCGGAGGCCATTAACCCTAAATATCTCATTTTTAGCATTAATATCATGCACATTAAGAGAACTATTATCATAAACTTTAACAACATTAAAAGGTCCTAACCAATGAATTTTAATCTTCCCAAGAAATTTATAATAGCGATTATCGTATAATAAAACTAAATTATATTCTTTAAACTCTCGTACTTTAATGTTATGATCATGCCACACTTTTCGGCATTTCTGCATTACTTCTAAGCTCTATAAAGCTAGCCTTCTTTCCTCATCTATCCTCACCAATTGTAAAATCCTTTGCTTCAACGATTTAGCCTCACCTAATTGTAACGAGAGGGTGATTCATAGAGTTGGCAACTCTTGCTCAATTGAAAAAATAGCAGTAATTCCATAAAATAAATTGAAGGGTGTATTTTGCCTCATACATACCTCATAATGCCACTTACTTATTCCAGTGGGCAACCAAAATGGATAATGATATTCTCATACATAAACTTAGCCACCTCAATGGCTTTATCTATCTTAAGCACTTTCGATTCCACCCATTTTGTAATATAGTCAACTAAGATATAACGATTAGATCGATATCTAGTAGGTGGTTCAATTGGGCCCACAAAATCAATCCCCCACTTCTCAAAAGGGGCTAATGCCACTATAGGTATCAATGGCGTAGCAAAACTCTCAGAAGGATGACCAGTCCTTTGACAGACATCACATTTTTGGTAGTAATAATAAGCATCTTTAAATAGGGTAGGCCACCAATAATCGGCTAATAGAACTTTCATTGCAGTTAATTCACTAGCAAAATGGCCACCACACGGCTCATCATCCAATGCCTTAAAAACCACTAGGACTTCATCTTCCCTTACACATCACCGATAGATACCCTCACGTAGAAAGAAGTTATAAAGGTAATCCCCTAATAATCCATAGGAGTGTGCTTGCATTAAAATTTATTGCTTTCATTGTTTATCAACACAGAGTGGATAAAGGAGCTGTACTAAGAAAATTTGTGATATCATCATACCATGGAACTTGTGTCTCCATAATAAAAAGTCATGTATATGGTAAATCATCCTCCACACCTTCTTCCTTACCAGATATTAATAATCGTGAAAGATGATCTGCTAGAATATGAGTTCTACTAGGAGGAGTAACTATTTGAAAATCAAACTCCTGAAATAATAACACCCAACGAATCACACGTCCCAAAAGTTTTGCTTTATTAAGTAAATACTTTAGTACTTTATGGTCCACATAAATGGTAAATTTATTCCCTAATAAGTACTGACGAAAATTTTCCACTGCAAATACAATTGATAAGCATTCTTTCTCAGTGGTAGTATAATTTCTTTCCACATCACATAAATTAAAACTTGAGTAATAAATTGGATGATCCTCCTTATTATCATCATCTTGACATAAAACAACTCCTACAAAATACATAGATGCATTGGCATGAACATAGAATTCCTTCGTCCAATCCGAGGGTGCCAATACTGGTTCTTCAATTAACTTTTGCTTAAGAAATTCAAATGCTTCTTGACAAGCAACAACCCAATTAAAAGGAGTATCCTTTCCTAGAAAATTTGTTAAGGGTGAGGCCACTTTTGCAAAATCGGAAGTGAATCATTGATAATAATTTAGATTCCCCATAAATCCATGCAAATTCTTAAGGTTTGTTGGAGATGGAAGTGTAGAAATCTTAGAAATTTTAGCCGAATCCATAACAATGCCTTCTTTAGAAATGATATGCCCCAATAACGTTCCTTTCGGCACTCCAAAAACACATTTATCAGGGTTCAAGGAGATACCTAGTTCGTCACTACCTTCAAACACTTGCACAATTGATCACACATTTCTTTTGCTGTTCCAAAGACACAAAAATCATCTAGAAAAACTTATATCCATTGTCATAGAAAATCTTGATAACTAGCAATCATAACTCTTTGAAATGTCACGGGTGCATTACATAAGCCAAAAAGCATCACTTTAAAAGAGAATGTACCCCATTCAGTAGTAAAGGTAGTTTTGGATTGGTCTTCTGGATTAATTAGCACTTGATTGTAGACGCTAAACCCATCCATGAAAGAATATAGCTCATGGCCTCTGCAACTTTATTAAGTACCTGATATGAAAATGGCAAAGGAAAACAATCTTTACATGTTTTGCTAATCAGCTTTCTATAATTAACACAAATGTGAATCTTCTTACTGTTCTTCTTAGGTACTACCACAATAAGAGAGACCCATTCACTATATGCAACATGATAAATAAATCCTCCATCAAGAAGCTTAGTAATCTTAGCTTTCACCAGTTCTGCATACATAGGATTTTCTCATGGTTGGCGTTGACGTAGAGGTTTTGTACTTGGTTCTAGATCAATATAATGCTGACAAAGTTCATCTTTAATACCTTTAAGGTCAGTATAAGACCAAGTGAATTCCCTAACATGTGCTCATAATATCTCCTTAAACTTTTCTTGATCTTGGGATTCCAATTGAGCTCCTAGATTTAAATATTTTCCTTTTTCCATTTCTATTTTAACTACTTCGACTTCGGCTCTTCAAGAAACAAAGAGGTTATTTTCCGAGGCTTGATTATAGGTACATCCTCAGATATCCCCATTGATACATTTTCAAGAAAAGTATTCCTGGCACTCCATTCTAGTTCTTCTTCCCCCGAATTCACAGAATGTACCAAGGGTAAAGCCCTATAAGGAATAATAGCGAGATTATCTTGAGTAGCACCATCAACTTCTATTCTATATACATCTGCTATCTCAGAAAAGGATTTTGCAATATATCTTTCCCAATTGTTATCCAAGTAACCATTAGTGGCATTTAAATCCTTATTAGACTTCATTATAAATGAGGATTTGATAGAATCAATTAGGCTACGTATCTGCTCTGAATCACATGGATATTGAGCATGTAACTTATGACGATATTGACGTAAGATTTTATTATTCTTTTCTAAACATTCTTGATCATCTAAACTCCAAGACCATTGGTTACCCTTAAGCTTAAGAATTAATGAATGCATATCCTTATTTTCCTCACCTTGAATTCTATAACCCATATAGTGTATGACTTGTTTAAGCTCTACAGAATCCCTAGGTGTCGCAGGTTCAAACCATCTAAGTTGTGGTTCCTTTCCATCCCCATAGATAGTAAAATCTATTACCCTTTCTTTGGGATGAGGTAATACAACCTCACATATACTTGGTAGACAAGCCTTGCTTGCTTTTAATTGCCTTCTATAATACCCTCCTAACTGCCCTTTAGAATAATGATACGGCTTTTGCCTATTGCTCATAGAGTGCTTAAGGAACTTATATAACCAAGGAGCAATAGTGGAGTTTTCCTTTTGTAATCCAATGCTAGAAGTAGATAGAGATTTACTTCTTTTATAATATTCATTTGTTTGCTGACATCCAATTAAGCATTTCCTAGGAATAGGTGATATTTGTTCCATTTGTTGCACATCATTATTAATTTTAGATTCTTGCTCTTCTAAATACATCTCTAGAAGTGAAATTTCTTCTAGATATCGCCTCTCCCTAAATTGGAATTCCAACTTTTCCTTTTGTAACTTGGAAATTTTCTTCATTGCTTCATTCACAGCTGTCAATGCTGCCTCACGTTTCATTTCCAAAGCCTCATTTAATTATCTAATGATCTTAACATAATTACTATGATGTTCACTAGATGTTTGTGCAAACCCATGGAAGGCCAACGCTGAGTCATCCTCATCATCATGTGATATTGATATTTATAATAGTTTGCACCTATTCCTACTCCTCCTTTCTCTTTCCTTTCTTTCTAGCTAGTGACAATAAGTTCTTTTAACTATATCTGGCAATTGTTCAAATCCAAAGGGTGGAGCATTTTTCTCATAAGGGAAGGCAGGAAAGACCCTACTCTCAAGCATGCCATTATTATTCTCAGTAATGTCAAATTCATCCATATTTTTCAAAGAGTTTGTTGATATGTCATCTACATTAAATGTCACTAACCCAGGCATCTCTTCCTCTTCTAATTCATCCATAGACATTGGTTCTACCCTCCTATACGTAAATATCCATCTTCTTCCTGTTCCATAGATAATATGGAATATGTTTCAAGCAAATCATCAAAGTATTCTGCTTCCCTTGTAGAGAGCATTAAGTAGCCTAGGGTTGTATCTTCAAACATAGGCAACCAGTGAGTAATATCACTATCCGAATCATGGTCTGATGAAAATGTTATAGCATATTCACCAATACTCATCTATTCTACCTTGTGAGGCTGATGTACCATATTTACCTCTACTTTCTTAGCTCTTGTTGGATAGTGTGTTTTAAATAACCAGGCATAAGGCCCTTCATTATTGGTCCTCTCGATTTTTGAATCATAAAACTCACTGTTTGATTTCTCATCCATTTCACTAACCATCTCATTTCCTGACTCTTTCAAAAATCCTTTTGAAATAACTTGTATTTCAAACCTATCATTTCAAGTACCAATCACAATTGAACCTTTATACCAATCTCGAGTGCACCTTGCTTAGTATAGCCAAGGTCGATCTAGCAACATAGAATATGAAGAGATATTTGTATGTGAACAAACTATCAAATAGTTTACATGAAATTCTAATCTAGTTACCACTGATTTTACATTTCTGAGTAACCCCAAAGGAATCCCTTTCCTCTGATCAACCACACGTGAAATGATATGGGTAGGTTCTAGGTTCTTCAACCCTAATTCTTGTATCTTTTGTTTTGTCATAAAATTGATTACTGAGCCACCATCTAACTACACTTCATTCAACAAGTGGCCATTAATAATAGTATTCATAATTGGAGCTCCTAAATCCACAAACAAATCTACTATTTTTACCTCCTTAGTTACTTTTCTTTTGAAAGAATTTGTGCTTCCTTTAGAAGTGTTAATCTCGATCCTCTTCTTTCAACGCTAAACTAATTTATGGTAAAGCTCCATCAACATGTAGGCACTATTTCTAGCGATTGTCAAAGGTTAATAATCAATGATATTTCTTTTAATGCAGCCCAAAGATCATAAGTCTTGTTCACGAATTCTGCCTGCCCTTTACTTTCTTCCTTAGGAGAAATCAATCTTTTAGGAAAAGGAGCTACTCCTACTTGAATCCTAGGATTAGCTAAAGGCACAAGTAATTATGGATGGTCAGAGGAATGTTGTGGATAATCTAACTTAGGTAGCTCTACATTAGGATCTATGTCCTTAGGTTTATCCTTCATTTCTCCTTTTAATTGTGGACTCTCTTTCTCCAGGCCTTGCTCCTCTCATTGTTGCTTTTGCACTCTAGCAACCACACCAATCATGGGGTTAGCCTTTAAGGTCACCGTACGGGGTATGAATTTAGACCTAACTCCATTCACTTGCATTGTTGTTTCTACTTCAACTAAATTTGCAGATGGGGTAGAGGGTTCATTAGAAACTTGCTTACCTATGTCATTAGTTTTGTTATCTTCTCGCTTACGGCAATTCTCTTCACGATGCCCTTCACTGTTACACCTCCTATAAAGAGGAGTAAAGTGTTGATTTTTACGAGCATTTGGACAATATGTAGCTATATGACCTTCCTATTGGCATCGATAACAAATTATTGGTTCCCTTTGTTGTCCCCCTTTCCCCATTAGATTATGAAAAGTACCATTATTTCTCCTAAAAGGAGAATTTCTTCCTATGTTTCCATCACTATTGTAATTATTTTGGGGTACAGGGGGGTCTACCTTGGGTTGGCAATCCTCTCAGCCTAAAACATTGATTAGGTGGTCCAATCGCATAAGTTGTATTATTATGATCCATGTAATTGTAATTCATTTGCATTGACCAAGCTTATTGTTACTCTTGACCTATCTTATGCCAACAATTTGTATCTAGATGCCCTATCTTAAGGCAAAAAGTGCAGAAGGATGGATGGTTAGACATTAGTCCTGAAGGCATGGACACTTTGTAGCCACATGGCCATACCCATGACACTTACCACACTAGATATTGGATCTAGGTGGGTTTGGAGTTGAGCCACTCGAGGATTGTTGTGCACTAGAAGACTATGTGGTTATCAAATAAATTTCTTTTTAAGGGTTCTTGCATTGCACCTATGATTTCCTCCTCCAACTTTCTTAGGTATTTTGCAATAATATCAGCTACTTTCACTTCATCAAGAGGGGATTGAGATTGCAGCATAGAAGGAATTCTTATCTACATCATATAGGCTGGAATTTAAGTATATGGATTTAAAGGTACACTTGATACATTTGAACTTGCAGTTACTAATGGATTTGAAGGAATGGCCACATAAGACACATTCTTAGATATCCCACTTGAAGTGCTTGGATATTCCATTTGAGGTTCTTTAAATAAGTCCCTCCATCATTGTTAACTAAGTTGCACTTCTTCCCACCATCTAGCATGTGTTTTAGCATCTGCCAGTGTAGCTGACCGTTGTAGGCTAACATGCTAATGAACTTCAAGATTAATCCCATCAATAAATTTATGCTTTTGTGTGGGCTCATTAGGAGTTGGATTCATCTTCTGAATAATTGTCTCCATACATTCAATGTAATGTTCAACACTCTTGGTTGTTCCTTGGGACAAATAATCCAATTGAAGGGCTAGTCTATCTTAGAAACCTTGTCGTCGAAATTTTTCTAGGAACACTCTTGATAAGGCTACATAAGTCACTTTATGTTGGGCATCTAGGTTCCTGTACCACCTTGCTGCTTCATCTTTTAATGTTGCAAGGAAGATATGAAGCTTTTGGTCATCGTCTACTATTTCATTGATGACACAGGTCACCTCAAATCTTTGCAAATGTGCATCGTGATCCTTGTCCCACAGTCCCCCAATTGCATGAAGTCAACTAATTTGACTCGGTTCTGAGCCATTGTTTCTCTAAATAATATCTCTAACCCTAAATCTTGGGTAATATCCAACCACGCAGGTTCCTTAGGCTCCTTAAATAGTTGGCACAATCCAAAATTCACCTATCCCAATCAAAGGGTGGTTCAATACTCCCTACTGCAGCATTAGCTTCACTTTCCCTACTTCCACTATTTTGTCTACTCGTTCCCCTAGTGGCACCACTAGTGCTTGAGGTGACGCGATCCCATTGATATGAGTTTACTTCACTTCCCTTTGATGGTGTTCTATCGAATGATATACTAGCCCTAAAAGGTTCTACGTTTTAGTTAGACACAACATCTATCCCTAGATTCAATAATGCATTCACCCTCTCAAGACTTTCTAATAGCCAATCCTCCTATCGCGCCACTTGTTCTCTAGATCGTTGATCTCTAGCTTCATTTTGCTGCCTCTGTCTCTCCCCTGAATTCATCCACTATTAATGAAATAGCTATTACTGTCATACTCCAAAATTTTGCACGTTTTTTTTGAAGCTATAAAGTTAATTTTTTGTTTGCTTGCGCGCTTAGAAGGTTTAGAATGGGTATATTTCTTTATAAGGAAACTCTTATTCTTGCTCATGGATTAGGCCTAAAACTAATAAGCAAGAAGAAGTGGTAACTGTGGGTATATTTTTCTATAAGGCAACTTTTCTTCTTGCTCATGGATCATCCCATACCACTCTTCTAAAAGTTCGATAAGCATTACAATAATAACAATTGAAGTGGTACGATACACTGATTGTATTTATTTCTACGACATATATTAGTCCAAAGTGTGATGCTAATAAATCTATGGTTTGCGTGCGTGCAATCGTTATAGCCCCAACTCCAAGAAGATAACTATTCACCTCATGTTCTCTCTAGGATTTAAATATCCTAATGAGATCAATCACTCATTCGAGTGCACTTGGCTCCTGACAAAAACACTAAAAAATGACTGAGCCACTTTTAACCAAGTTGCCAAGCCAACTCCCTACGAGTTATTGCATTGAATAGGTGATATTGGTAACTAATTCCTATAATTTATTCTAGCCTTCCTTGATACTTACGACACTTATTAGTAGTAGTCCAACTAATCTAATGTTTTGAACTCAATAAGCTTGCTTCACCTTGCACTTCATCTCTTAGATCTTTACGACTAGGTCTCCATATTGGACACTAGAATACTAAGCCTAGGATTTTTATCTCTAAGGGAATTGATTTTAGGGCATATATCCAATGGATCTATCTGTACATCTCCATTTAAATTCCTTTTAAATTATCCCTTCTCTATCTTTATATAATAAATTCCTTTTATTATTTATTAATTAGAAAAAATTCTTCTTTCCTCTTCATTACTAAACATCTATCAGGATAAAAACAAGTTCTTTTTGCACTCTTATGTGTACACATACATTGTTTATTTTAAACCCCCATATCTCCCTGTAATGATCAATTATCCTAGTGGCCCTCCACTCTTTATCTTAACAATTATCTAAGCATTTTTTTAAATGAATAACATGTAAAAGTTTAATATAGATGCTGAGACGTCCCCTCAGGCCACCATATAAATAAATTGTTAATTTTATGTTGTTTATAATTGGATTAAGGATTGTAGTTATTTTTTAACTTAGTAACTATCATAAAATACCCTTACATTTCTTGTTTTTTGCATATCGTAGATTAACACATCCTGTATACTCTTGATTATGTCAAATAAAAAACACCATGTTTATATGGATATTTTCTTTAAGATTAATAACATTAAATTGATTTTTTTAAAATTTCTAGGAAGTTTACTAAAGCATAAAAAATTTGACTTTCAGCTTTTCCATGGAAATATCATAAATTTTATTGATGCAAAACATAAATTTTGAAATAAAAACTGAAAATTTTGCTTTAAAATAACCATTTTTAAAAATTTCAACATGATAAATGATCTCCAAGTACTATAAAAAAAGTTTAGTAAAGTTTTAAAATTATAAAAAGTATGGAAAAAATATTATGACTCATAATTATAAAACCAATTTTTTTTAAAAAAATCTATGATATTTTAAAGCCATTTTAAAGCATTTTTGGCTATTTTTTATTTCTTAAAAATAGAATCAGACCTACATAAGTATGAGAAACCATTTAGCATAGAAGCTTAGGTCTTAATACATTTTATAAAAATTCTAAATGGAGAAAATATTCATGTCACACCATTTATTCTGTAAAATGAGGTAAGATGCTTGCTTGACAATATGAGTTGAAATTGCACTTTTGAAGGCTGTGTCCTTTGCAGTTTGGGCTAAGATCTACCTTCCACCCAGTCGTCTCATAGATGAGATCATCATTATTTTTACTTTCTCGCCTTCTCGTCTAATTTATTGACTTATCACGATAGGAATGGCCTTTAAGAGTTTAAAGCTATTAAGCTTTAATTAAAAGCTTTAAACCCATGGCCATGGCTTCTTCATAGTTGACTCCGGGAAGTTACTATATGTATATCCTCTACATCACGCGTGTTCAAGGTGTATTTATAAATATCCTTATTTGTGATTTTTTTTTGAATAAAACATAACCCTTTTTTATTCAACCTATAAACAGTCCCTTTGTATTGCACCCTTCTATATATAAAAAATGTATAAAAATGGTATTTTAAAAATACCTTATTTTGAACCCACGTGATGCAACATATATTCATGAGTAACTTACTCGAGATAGTCAATGACTTATAGGAAAGTAGAGAACTAATTGGATATCTAGCCCATCCCTTCACTAAACTACGTGCAAAGTTTGGTGAATTGAAGAGGAAAATTTATTCTCCAAGCCTATAATCTCAGTTTGGGTGGATACATTGAAGCTCTGAATTGGCTATTATGGGGGAGGGAGAACGATGGAGAAGCAAAAGAGAAATTGGACTCAAATCTATGTCGAGGAGGGTCTAAAAGTCTTATCCTAGCTTTAGGAAGCTTTGCCTTGCAACCTCTTGATTCAAGCATGAGTTTTATGAAGGTGCCCTATGTCCTTGATAATTGCCATGGTCTTCCAATGCCTCTTCATAGTGCCCCCCTGTATGAGTAGACTCCACCACCCCATATTCAGTGTCCATGGAGTTGAAAACGCTCACTTTAGGCACCGAGGATAATCAAATTCACACTCTGATCACAATCGAGCCATGGACATCCCTCTTGGCAAATGGTGTTGCACTACTAGTGTGATGGCCTTGTATACTAGTGATCATCATCATCACTTCCGTTATTTCCTACATTAATGTAATCCTCCTAACATCTCCCATGGTCAGAGGATGTGTTTTAGATCAATACATCAACTCAATGTGCTGTTGATCTCCCTCCTATCTAGCCAGTGGCCTTGGTGGCCTATCAAGCCTTCTTGATGTTGATTGATAGTGTAGAGTTATATGTTGCCATGCACCCTCACCCTAATGTACCACCGTTTCTTCCCTTCCATACAATTGCAGGTGGCAAGCATAATTTTGACTGCATGCTGTCTCTCCTCATGCAACCAGAAGGTACCCCTCTTGATCACGCCTCCTCCTTCCTCATTCACACCCCTCCCCATTGTAACTGCCACCCCCTTTCAATCATTCACAAAATATAAAAGATTTTTACTTAATGTTCTTTACATTGTGAGTAGATTTTGTAGGGTAATTACCCCTATGAAAACAATTGCATAGGATATATGTCTTCCCCCCTTTAAGCTCTGATAACTGCTAAGTTATTTCCTGGAGCAATTCCATACCATACACAATGTATATTTTAGGGCCAAGATCTCGCATAACATACTCTTGAAGCTTAGATGCCAAATTCACAATTCCATGCTTGGGTGTGTGTATTCATGAAAATAAAACACAGTAATGAACTCGACGCCATGCCGTGGAAGTCTTTCCTCAAAGAAGTTTGCAGAAGGTCAGTCTTTCAATTTCAATATTTTAGGCCAACCATTTTTTTGTACATTCGTCCCTCTTGATTAAATTTTTTGAAAATTTTATGGATATTGATTTCTATCTGACACCACTCAAGACAATGTAAAGCCTTCAAAGACTTAGTCTTTGCTCAAATTTTGTTTTTTGTTATTTCCTTTGGTTCTAGCAAGAACATATGTAACAATAGTTGGCTCACCTTGAAGCCAGTGTTTCTAGAAATGATGTAAACCTTCTTCTTTAACCATTTTCTCAGTTGGATAGTAAATGTAGTTGTCTTTGTTATCAGATCTATAAACTGCCCTTCGTAAGCATGCCTGTGAACAATTAGATATTGAAGGTTCTAGACTTTATGCTTGCGGATATATTTCAGTAGTTGTTTCTTGCTCAAAAGGGGCAGAACACTATGCTCCATGTTTCTCTCATACAAGAACTTCCTTGACTACAGAGACACATCCTCCAAAAACAACAATGAGCACCGCATTTGCATTAATTAATGTAAAAAGTTGGTAAAAATATTCTAATTGTGGAAAAATTTGTATTTTTTTTTTGCAATATTAGGCGTTGTTTCTAGGTGTTGTCAATGCACAAAAAAATTAATAACATAAAATCGATGGGCTAAAGCATGATGAAGAAAAAAGAAAAATTGTAGAAGGGAGCTGTCCGTACAAGACTATCTAATAGGAATTGAATTACGAGGTGAATAGGATAGGCTCACATGGGAAAAGAGCCAAAAGCACCCATGAGAATACCCAAAAATATGAAAAAATTAATAACAGACAAATGGTGCATCAAAATGACAAGCAATAAAAAGAGAAAATGTAAAGAGAAAGGTATAGGCTTGGGCTATCATATCAAATTGCTGTTTTGAAGTAGAAAAGGCATGTTCACATGAAAATATATCAAATTTACCAAAAATTAATAACTCATAAGCCATGTTTCGAAACAGGGGGCTATAGGAAGAAAAAGTAGCCAGTGCAAAGAGACAAACAAGGTTGTGAGGTCATATTTAAATTTCTATGAATGTACGATGCGTTCTCACGGAAAAGCCACAAAATAAAGGATAAAGACAAATGGACAAGGAATGACCCCGATGTTGAGTGTTGAAATGACTTGTTTTTTGGCTGATTTTTGTTGTTTTTGAGAGCTGAATGGTTGATTTTATGGGATGATTGATTGATTTTGAAATGGTTTGAGAGTGTTTTAGATGATAATGATTGTTTTTTGGAAGTTCATGATGTTTGTTAATGGTTCTGTGATGTTCTGATAGGTTCTGAATGGTTCTGTATACCTTCTGTTTTGTTCTGTTTTGGTCTGTTTTGTTCTGATTGTCTTCTGTAAAGAGGGGAGGAGTATTGATTGATGAAGAATGAGATATTGTGAAAGTTTATTGAATGGTTTGTGAGAGTTTGGAATGGTTTGAGAGTGAGTTATGAGGTTTTGATAACCTTCTGTAACCTTCTGTAGGTCTTCTGTAGAGCCTCTGCTTCTGTTCTGTCTCTGTTCTGTTCTGTACTGTAGCTGTTCTGGTACTGTTCTGTAGACTGTTCTGTATGCTTCTGTAAGTGTTCTGTGGAATGTATGTGTGACTTGGGGAAAGTTTTCTAGCCTTGGAAAGAGGTGAATACAAGTGCAAAAGAGCTGGAGGAAGTGGAAGAAGTAGCTGCTGAAGACTCAAGTGAAGACTAGAGTGAAGTGACAGTAGTGAGCTGTGAAGAGACACTGTAGTGGCTCTGGTGACCCTTCATATCAGACATACCTCTTGGGAGGGGTATCCACGACCTAAGAGTGATTATTGAGAGTGATTTTGAGAGATTGTAGTGAGGATATGATGTATTATTGATGGAGTGAGATAGAGAGAGTCAGAGATAGCCAATTCTACTCAAACAGAGTGATTGTATATGAGAGATTGAGAGAGAAGACTATGAAGATATTGAATATGAATACTATGTGATGTATTTCCATTCAAAGATGGTGTATTTTTTTGTTTTTCTTTGTTCTATTGATGGATTTTATGAAGATGTTGAAGAATATGGTTGATTCTATTAAAATCCGTGGGAGATCTACATGATGCTGCATGAAGATTTGTTGTGCCTGGTGTTCTTTTCTTCATTGTGATCATATGAAACATGATAAACAAGCTTGTTGATGTTACAAGATAGATTTTCTTGCAAGAGAATTCCCTTTTCCTTGGTGTTCCTCTCGGGTGAGAGCGGAATTTAGGTGACGGGAAGTGCTTAAAAATAGCTAAAAATTATGAATATCAAGGGAAAAATATTCACCGTCAAAGGCGGCGGCTCGATCTAGGACGATTTTAAGCGCCAAAGTGCTTTAAAGGTGCCCGAGCGACACTTGGTGATTTTTCATAATTTTTCAGATAGTCGTGTGGGTTGACACGAGCTACTGGCCAATGCGGGATGCTAAGCCGGACGCCCAGGATTTTTCAGAGCTCGATTCCGAGTCCGGACGGGGACATGGCCAAGAAATCGGTCAAGATTTGAAAAGGTGGACAAAATTTGGTCAAGTGGTCATGACCTTTGGGGAGTTGGGGCATTTGATGCCACTTGACATTTTAGATGAAAAAAAATCGTGGAGAGATGGAGGAACACGACGTCTGCAAGGCGCGGATTTTTGCGCTCAATGTTGATCAATGGAGATCCCTGCCTGCAAACAACCCCCCTATTTGACATTGGCCCTTGCCTACACTCCGTATGCTGATCATATCGCCGCCCTTCGCCCGTCGAATGATGGCCTGGTTTGAAATTTCTGATTCTAGTCTTTCTCTCTCCTCCCTCTCTCTCTTCTAAGAGGCAGTTCATGTGGGGAGAAGAAGGATGAAGAAAGAATGATGGAGGCTTGTCCGGCATGGACCGGATTGCTCCACGGGCTGAGAATGGTGATTTGTGATGTTGCTGGACATGAAGTGTTGCTGTTTTCCAGATTTGCAGCCATGGAAAAGAAACCCGAAACACGCGTTTAAGCGGTAAACTA